>NC_088323.1:8787878-9090909 GCF_910592395.1 Lineus longissimus | reverse complement strand
TCCACCCTACCAAGATCAAAATAATGGAGCCGGGTCGACTAAGCTAGCTAAGAAAATGTCTATAATTAAATAGACTGGACAATACTAATGCCAAGATTAGTTTGGCGGTCTACTCCGTAGGTGAATGAACCCAAAAATCGTCTAGACTTGGCTGGTTGAATTTGGTTTTAAATCGAATTCACGGCAGCTTTGAAAAAACGATGTGCTTCGTAGAAGCACAAGAGTAAAGACTGAATATGGGGGCATGAGATCGGCGCGATCTCGCGGGATCGGTCAGGGCGCCGCCTGGCGGCCGAGCTGTTAACTCAGTTCTCCCTTTAGAAAATTAAAGGGATACTCTTGTGTTTGAGCCCAAATGGAGTAACATGCAAAAGTGTTCCATAGGTAAGTTTGAATGACACAAAATGCTATCTGCTGCAAAGAACTTGTCCGCTCCAGTGGTTGCTTCCATATTATCATTTATACCGCAATGTTCATCACCAACAGTTAAATATACAAGCCCTTCGGCGATAATGGCTCACTGTGAGAAATTATTGCTATAATGTTGTCAATGTGTACAGGGACTGGACCAACTGGTTCACTTACTGAATCCAAGATGGCGGACCACCAGACTAATGCAAGTATCAATGCGTATCTTTCCCCCCCTCCCTCCTCAAGGGTCGACAAGATTCGGCGCCGTTTCTCTGCCGAAGCTTGAGGTATTTTCTTCCTGGAATTGTCGTATTCTTGGCGATGAAGTGCGAGGTCGACAAGATTGGATCAGCCGTGTTTTGTTTGCCGTAATCTTGGCGAAGACCCGGCGGGGTCATCGTCGTAATCTTGCCGGATTGGGGATTCCCCCTTGCGCATGCGTGGTACGCAATTTTTCGACGCTGTCACGCTTTTCATGCAAACTCGCACAGTGCAGTCATCGTGTTCTCGGGCGTAGTGGTGATGCGATAGCCTCTTTGCAATTGTAAAGATTCTTTACATTTCCACATGCGCGGTACTGCTTTTCAAGATGGTGGCAATTTAGCAGTGCCAGAGCCGTTGTTTAGGAACGACATCAGCGCCTCTAGTGTCAAGATTGGCTTTTCATGCTGTTGTAGTGAACGCGTGTGTCGTGTGTTCTCGCATACTTTTGGGCATACTTTGCAGGTAATTTGTGTTTCATTTTCTTTGTATCATATCATCGTAAGATTTGGAGACCAAGGACTCGCTGAAGCCCTGAGGTTATCGATATAATGGCCTAGATTTTTAGCCCCTGCGACCCTATCTCTGCTGTGCTGCTAGTGCAGTGCCGAGTTGTGGTGGTCGAACATCTTTGGTGATTTCTGACCTAAAAAGGTGATAGCATGTCGAACATTTTAGGAAAAGGTGGTTAGGTGTCGAAATATTTCCACATCATTGGATAATAGCAAGTGATAACCTGACGATTTTCCATAAGTGTCTAATGAACTCCTGCCGTAGCTTAGGTGAAGTGCATTGGGTATATTGTCGTAAAGGTGTCGAACCCTTGAGGAGGGGGGGGGGGGGGGAAAGATACGCATTGATACTTGCATAAAATGCGAGTACTAATTGAAGAGCTTAGAAGTATAATCAGGCTAAGGCACATTTTAAACCCTATATTTGGAGAAAAATGCAAATATATGAAAAAAATCTTCACATTCCCTGGAAACACGCAAGTGATGATTTCTAGATATCGCTGAATCATTAAGAGGCACAGATTATATGTGTTGAAAGCATTTGCTTCTTTAAGGGTATAAATACTGCAAAATGTACATAAACCAAGAAGGGTTGTTACAACTAGTTACACTACGGACTTAGTGATAAGGCCTCGTCCCATCGCCCTTACCGGCCACTACGACAAGTCAATACTCTTGCTGATGATTCGTCATTATTGGTCGTCGCAAAAACAACGAATTGACACAGATATCAACTCGGTCAACCAATCACGCGGTAGTCTGGCGGACACACCTCCACGACACACTTTATGTGACTTAGCATGGTGTCCCTGATGCGGCCACTAAAGACATGATGTAGATTGCCACAACAAACTTGTGGTGTGAAGCTGTGTACTCCTCCTACTATAATATTACGTCTGGAGGCAAAGTCGTAAGGTGTACAGTTAGCCGACGACGTTTGGTGTGCAGGTTTCTAATGTCTTCGGCATTCCGCGGGCGATGTGGAATTAGTCCGCCGAGGTTATGGAAGAAAAAAACCAAAATGGCGGGAGTGTCGGAGAATGAGAAGCGTACTGCAATTTTTTCCGCATCAATTTTGAAGTACGTGGATAATGAGGCGTTGGGGAGTTCGTTCAAGAGCCATATAACTTTTGCATACCAGGGTTATGAAACTGCCGGCTTTTTAGAAAAATGTCGGCGGATTAGATGGTCTTCGTTTTCGGACATTTTTTTGTTGGTTGGCACGAACGATTGTTGTAGTCGTTCCAGTGCAAGTGGACATGGTGGAGCCAGTGCTAGTGGGCCAGGTTACTCTACCAGTGAAATATGCAGGCGTATTGATGTAAGTTTTATCTGTTATAAGCGCGCAGCAGAAAAGCTGAAGGCTTTTCTGCGAAGCGCTACTATGGTTAACGTGCATACGACGTATCCAATGTAAACAATGTTTCTCAAGTCCATGGATTCGTTTCAAATGGCTTAAATTTGACTTAAAATGGCCGCCAGAAGAGATAAACGCGCGAATGAAGTAACTCGACTATTCTGAGCTCCGAGAGAGAACCACACGATTATTCTCACTGTTTTTTAATCAAATTTCAATTTCTGGGGGTTTGCCCCCCCCCCGACATATGTGTTTTGATTTTTGATACTTTAGTGATAATATCCAAAAGATGCTTAAAATGGATATAATCCCGAAATAATGAAGCAAAAGACGGGCAGGCGTTCGAGAAAAAAAATTATTTTGAGATTTCAATAAACCTTTTGAACGAATTCCACATGGGCCGTGGTGGAATCCGAAGACACCTTAAGGAGGAATGTATGTTTTTATGGGGTACCATTGGTTTTGCAGATCTTCTGTTTTTTTCTAAAGAATAATCAATATTCGCTTGCAGGCTTTTTATGCTCCCAGGTATGAAGAGGGTTCTATGTTCTTCATGTTCTTTTTTCATCAGTCTGGTGTTCCTCAAGAGTCAAGTCAAGTGTCTTCAAGTCTCTTGGCCTGCAAAAACCCTTTCCAACCAATTTTTTATGCATTAACCATTCGGCAACATGTTGGTGGGGGAAAACCTGATCCCTGACCCCTTGAATTGGTTGCCCAGGTACGACCACAAGCAATTGTCTCAAGGAAGCCACCAGTTCGACCTCTTGGTAGTCTTGCCAATATCATGCCAGTGAAAAGGAAGGGTAATGATGGTTGAGGGTTGCAGTTAAGGTACCATCGAAGGAGTACCTCTTCCTCGCTCTGGGTTAAACGTGTCAAAGGCCAGCACCATCATGAAGGTTTGGAGGTTCCACTCAAGTGGCCCGGGGTAAGCAGCTCAGAAGGACTTATTGAGAGGCCAATAGGGGGGTTGAGAGGCCTTCCCCCAATGCACTAGCTAAAACATGTCAGAAGGACGGGGGTTAGGGGGGGGCTTCCTTTGCCGGCTATTAATGATGATGGAGTTGAGTTACTGCTAAAGCGATACACGGAGAAAACTGTCTATCAAAACAAAAAATTGGCGGAAGGAACTATAGCAGGTTCCCAACCAGGGGGTTTGGGGGGTTTCCCCCCAACCTAAAGGCGCTGCGCGCTTACTAGGGCACTGCACTGATAATATTATTGATTTATGTCAAGAAAATATAATTTTGATAACTTTGAAACCTGGTGGACGCTGGTGGACGCTGTTTAGGATGTCCGGCCTATACGTATACGTTGACTTCAGAATTCATCGGCCATCCGCATCAGGCTGACGCTGGTGGACGCTGTTTAGGATGTCCGGCCTATACGTATACGTTGACTTCAGAATTCACCGGCCATCCGCATCAGGCTGCAAGTGCAACTCTGTCAGTCAGTGTCACCCAAACCAGGTCATACCAATGCTACCAGCGATTCACAGACAACTAATTGACACTTCGATGAGTATTTCCATCACCTCGACATCTGAAAACTTACTGATTTTGTACGGAAAGCAAGCAGTGAACGATGTAAACATTAATGGATGACGGTATTTACGGTGATTACCTCGATCCGAATGCTCACCATAAGCTTAGTTGCATAGGCCTACAGTCATACACCTGCAATACTTCAACGATCCCAGGTTGATTATCGGCTAATGTAGCATATCATTATCACACCCCCGGATCAAACCTTACTAATCAAACCTGAAACTATCGAACTGGCACGATATTCGTTCTTTTCTTTAAATATTTGTCAATGGAATCAAATGGAATCAAATGGAATCAAATGGAATAAACTGTTTGTGGCCGATTTGCACTACTCACACGCTTCCAAAAAATCAACATTTTGCGAATGTACTCGATTTGTTGGAACATAGTAAGCTCGTCCCCTTGTACAAATGTACGTACATATGACCATAATAAATCAATATGAATAACACCCTGGAAAAGGGGCGTGGCAAAATTACATGGAAAAACGAAAAAAACAGATATATACGATGGTTTGTTGTCCAAAATCACTTCACGAGACACACCTATGATGCCAAACACAGCCAATGATGCCGATTGCGCCCGAATCGGTCAGCACTTATGGACAAACGAGGTTATCGCAAAATGAGGTTAAAAAAACCATGCAACTTAAATGGTCACTATAGACAGTGAGCCAACAATTAAATCGCAAACAATTAACTCTCAAGTTTTGAACTATACATTCTGTTAGACGAATATCATGTTTATCAAATTTTATCCTGTGATGTCTCCAAATAGCATAGACCTACAATTGAGCTGTATTTTTCTTGTAATCACCCATCAATTTGTAATCTAACTTTGTTAAAAGGGCCTTACTCAGGTTATATTCCTGTACGGGCAAATAGAATTGCTACCTACCTTAGAAATATCATTGGACCAGATTCTCAAGATAAACATATTATAAAGTCTATATCTGATTTTAACAGAAGGGTCAATGTCCTTTTGTCAAGGTTTCATTTCAGTAATTTTGATACAAACGTTAGATTATTTCAATCTTTTTGCATGCCTTTGTATGGTTCTGTCCTGTGGGACCTTGGTGATAGGACTATCAACTTATTTTATACGGCATGGAGGAAGGCGGTCAGAAGAATATTATCTGTCAATCCAAGAACTGAGCATTATTGCAACATTTAACTTCATCATGACCGATAGAAGTCACCCCCCAAGAACATATTTTTACATTTCATGAATAGGTTATTTGTTATAAAAGACACTTTCACTCAAATAGCTTTTCAGTTAGCTTTAGATGATAGCTCTTCCTCTGTGTCTAACTCTTATCTCATACATTACTGGTTTGATCGGGGCACGGCGTTCTACAATTTGGAAAACTGGCGCGCTGCAGTACGTTCATCCTTCTGAAGTCATTTTAGGGGTTTTCAACATTTACGGGATAATAACCACGGGAATTATAACACGTTGCATGTTATAATACATTTCCGAAAATATTTCATTTACTGATGAGCGCGGATCAGGCTTATCTTAAATTCGAAATACGAAATCCGAAATCCGAAATTTGAATTTCGAATTTCCGATTACGCACTCCGGGTTACGGACTTACTTTTTCACAAACATCAAAAACTTTAAGAAACGTGTGAAAATAACACCAAAGCTTCATGCTTTACTAATTACTAAAATATATTGTATATTTTGAGCGACCGTACGATTTTAGAAATTGAAAGTATTTCATTACATCTCTATTTTGGGTTTGATCCGTTATCATTTCATTTTGGTGAAAGTAGTCTGCAGATCCCGGTGTGGTGGGCCCGGGCGTGGGCGTCGGGCGTGATCGGGCGTCCGGGCCCCTTTTATCACAAGCCAATTCGTTCTAATGGTAAGGTTGTAATCTACATAATACACGTCTAGATTAGTAATAGCATTGATGCTATTTTCTTTAAAGCTTTGCAACAGAAAGATTTGTCTGTGGAAATTGCCATGACACCATCACTATCTCGAGAAAGCAGGTCGTCCAGTCAAGAGTTCGTAGACCGTGTTAATGCATTACATGACTAGATGGGGGTTATTGTACGTGCTGACAAACATCGGCATGGCTTCAGAAAGTTTAGTGTTTTCCTCATTCCATTTCATGACAATGAACATTAGCGGAACCGATAATTATCTAACTTATGCAATCTTACGAATTCAGTCGATTCTTCGATGTGGCGTAGCATGCTCGAATATTCAGAGGTGTGTTGCCTTTTCCACCATCTCCCTGAACGGCCATGATTGCGATGATCAAACGGGAACCTGTCATCTTCACAAGGATGCTGCTACCAAGCGCTGGAATTGCCGTGACCGGAAAATAAGACTTCGGCTTTGGAAAAAGCAGGTAGGAAATATATATGTTTTCGTATTTGCAACCGATTTTGCAATAAATACATTATGTGCTGTTGTTACTACGTGCTCAACAACTTAAACGCCGATAAGGCGGTGCTCTCGATTCTGTCCTTCGTTGTGCTTTTGCCTGACTAACGATCCCGTGTACTGCACGGTTTGATATTAGAATTTTCTTCGTCCTAGACTGATTGTCTACATGTACCAGGGCAAATGAGGCCCACTCCCTCAAACAGCATATTAAGTGTTAACATTGTTAGAATTTTCTTCGGCAATCGTGTGACCTATATGACTCGTACAATTGGCCGATGCGATGCCTATGAAATACACACAATAGCATGAAACTCCCAACACTATGCGCGAGCTTCGAATTAATAAAACCATTAAGAGTACCATTGGATGAGGAAAATGCTTAACTAGGCGATGGATCGTGTGCACTTAATGTGGAACTCGAACGATTCAGTGAAATCGAACTTGAATGTTAGTACCAATGTCGCTGTTGAAAAAGAAACCCTATTCTCGTTCGAATGAGGATTAAATTTTACACCTTCATTTCAACATTGAGGATGCATTCCAGTCGTATGGTGATAACTTCGACTCAACTGAACTGGTAAACTTGCCACAGTGATAAATACTGCACAAAATTACCTTGGAATTCCAGACATGTGCCTTAGGCGTATATAATAAAGCCGTATTCCCAGTTGTTGATAGCAACTCGAAAACCACTTCGTTGTATCAATTTTTTGCACCGATCCAATGTTGGAATGTAAAAACACTAATGCAGAGGGAATATCACTCTGGAAACTTGCTTTGATTTACTGAGTATTTTACTAGTTAACTGTAAATGTAATTCAACAGCGGAAATAAAGTCGGAGTGAGAGTTGGAATGTCAAAAGCCCAGAAAGCGCACTTGAAATTCGAAATCCGATATCCGAAACTGGCCAAGGCGCCTATTTAGCGGAAACAGCCTACAAAAACAGTATAAAAATATCGATGTTTTCATATTAGCACTTTGATACTTATGGAATAATACAGATAGTTATTGCATATGTATCAAATATTGTTTAAAACGTAATAAATATCAAACATTCAGAAAACAATACGCATGAAAAACTGACATGCATAATTTTTTGAAGGACCATTCCACGACGGTTCTGTTGGGGAGAAGGCAAAGTTTGGCAAATTTACAACTAATTATCATATATTGAATATCGATATTCTCATATCGACTGTTTAATAGCGTTTTCAATCACTAAGCGAGAGTTAGCGCCACAGCGTTCTTTTTGGTACTTGGGCCTCACCTTGGGCTCGCCCAAAGCGAGCGACCCTCGGATTGGGTTAGAACGGCTTAAAATTGGACCTTGCTCGAGAGCGTTCGGGCTCAATTCATACCAAGCAGGCGTTTCCAGGCGCGAATTCCGCTACGATGGACACGATATCTCTTAGGGAGGCGAGTGATTTTACCAGGCTGGCTATGATTATTGTTTCCGTAAGGTTTCCCCAGATTCCGGAGTTTTTCAAACATTCTGCCAAATCACAATTGCCGTTGTGATGGGAGTAAGAATGGAGTGCAACCTCTCTCATATGCAGGGTATCCCAAAGTGGTATTATACGTTAATAATGTGTTGATATAATAAATGATCATATAATATTATTATTTATGACGATTATCTAATCAAGAGCAAGAGAGTAACAAATTCCATCTCTCACTTTTAATATAACTTAAGCTTATTCATCCGTTATTACCCGAAGATGTTATATCTTAACTTTCAACCGTCGAACTAGCAGAGGGGCAACTATCGGTCGTACCGTGACGTAAGGATCTATGGCCAGTTCCCAGCGTGGGCAGCATCGGTCTTTTACCACACAGGAAAAAATGTCATAGTCACAGTGGCTGTTTTTCATTACGCCTTGAGTCCTCACCGTAACATCTACGTCTTCAGCCAATATGATAGTGGAGATTTTAAAATGATATCTCATTTTCATTTTAACGAACTCACATACATTGCTGGCGAATATGGCGATGGTGTCATAGGGATAAGCACTCGTCGTGGAAGGAAATCTGCCTATACAACGTTTCGAGCATTTCGATTCGATTTGAATGGAAATGGTAATTGCCAGAAGTTGATTCTACCGTATTATGAACTGAAGAAAAGGCTCGGTCCAAAAAATTCGAAGTTCGAATATTTTAAAATGGTTTCATGCGGTGAGAATGTTTTCTTGGAGTTGACCTTTCGGTGGAAATTTCTGAAGGACAAGAACAGGGGAAAATCCCTATATATATCTTGGTTAGATTGGTATAAAATAGTAAACGTAGGATTCGTTCTTAAACTTCAGTATGTCAAAAGCCTGAAAGGGATGCGCTACTCTCTTATTTCTGAAGCCGACAGAGATAAATTCCTTAATATGGATAACATTATGTTAGAAAATATCTTATGTGATTTAAATGGTTTTCTCTATAAATCATCAGTCAGAACAAACTCCATCACCATCTTAGAAAAACCGTACGAGCATAATACGTCCACGTCGATTATCTTTAGTGATGATTTCTTCAGAAAAATGGGAGACTCTCCAATTGTGTCCTTCTTCGGATTCGATAACTTTGTCGTTGAGGTTCATCGGTCGAAGTTTGTCAACACCGTTTATAGCCCAAAGGAGAGATACAAGTTTCAAGCTAAAAAACACGCTATATTTCTTTTTAAGGTAAATTTCGGGCTATGCCTTGAACAATCAAATGTGGATGCATCGCCTAAGTTATTGATGACCTTAGGTGCCAAGTTTGTCTCACATCATATGCTTATTCTTGGTGCGAATGAAAGAATAATCGCCTGGCCAAAAGTTGGTGATAGTAAACCGTTGACCGCAAAAGTATTTATTGTGTGAAGAAAAGACACGTCTGCGCGAACAAATTAAAACCCTCATTATCTGATTAAGAGAAACCTGCAGCGAAACACTTACAAATGTAAATAATAGAGAGTTTGATCGGGTCGGTAAGAGCCGAAGATTGTGATGTATAAATAGCACAATATTTAGAGCAGACCCAGACTCCTTTAATTAGGGCACGGGTTGTGTAGACCCTGTGCATCCGGGGATCTTCCGAGAAGGAGCGACGCGCTCAGCTTGTTCATGTGATGGAGATTGTCATTTCGAATAATAAAGTGATATTCTACGATAAACCAGGACTTGCCTCTATTGAATGAAATGGAACCAGGAGAACATAACATGGTGCCGAACACCGGGCATAGTGAGTTAATTTGACGGTAGTTTTCGTTTTCATCCGAACGTTTCAAGTTTGCCGATGGCGTGCTCGATCGGGGACACTCAAATGTAGAGTATGTACTGACTACTGTGTTGTGTACATGTGGCACGTGGTGGTGGCTGGTGCACTCAATCGTGACCTGGTTGTTGACGATAACATTTTGTTATCATTTTCTTCATTAGATCGGAGAGAGGTGACTGAAACTATCCGTGTACATGGTGTACCTTATACGTTACGTTGCAGCACATACTCAGATACTGATGATGCTTTACTGATAGGAAGTGATGAGTGTAATGTTGGAACACTGATAGTGATATGTTTCATGAGATAGGAAGTAAGTGTAAGCTCCTTCAAACTGTCTATACCTACGCTAGATCTAGTCTTACCAGACTCCAACCACCAGGAATGGTATTTGTCAACTCGAACTGTGCATGATCTATAGTGAAACTCGTACTGGTCTATGTCTTATCGTCTCGTGATCGTCAATCTGCGTTTTACGAAGTTCATGTTGCCAGTGTATGTGAGTGTCGACGTCATCAGTGACGGTGTTGTGATAGCCAGTAACCAGGTGATGGTTATCTACTGCAGTACTACCTACAAGGATTGTCGGAGGTTTCAACGTGATCAACCCCTCGTCAAACAGTGATGGACATTGTTACCCGCTATGCAGTTATCTTCAGGAGTGATCCTTAGATGTCTTCGAATAATGCACACTGTTTTTGTGTATGAGAGACTAGTTCACTTCTACTGTTTCTAGATCATTATTGTTGTTTGTATAATATTCCGTCTTCATAGACAATTGGTATCAAGTTACAGGTATGTGGTATCTTTTAGTCGCATTATTACATATGTTTGTGTCAACATCGTAATGTTTGTGTCAACTTTTTGCTCGCTGTAACGTTCTTGATTTCCAGCGTTGCCAGTTTTCCTTGTCCGGTAGCTATACTTAGTCCTATCTTAAATTGATTTACTAGGAGGAATAGGCCTACTTATTACCAAGTTAACGTTTCATTTGTCCGACATGGTCAGCTTTTCATTTTGAGGCGTGGTAGTGCAAGGGAACTTCATGCATTACTTCTAACCATTGGCATGCCATACTCACGGTCATTTCATTTTTAATTTTAAACTCTGAGAAGACTTAATGTGTTGACACTGTGTGTCGTTATAGTTTGTGACGCGTTGCCATTTCAAATACTATGATTTCTACTTGTCAACTCTTAGTTTTTCAGTTTTATAGCACTACAGATGGCAGACCCAGCTCCAGGTCCAGCCCCAGCTCCAGCCCCAGCTCCAGCTCCAGCTCCAGCCCGAGCTCCAGGTCCAGCTCCAGCTCAACCAGCACTTAGACCAGCAGATTTTCTTCCAGACCCTAAGTTTACTGGTGAAGATGTATCTAATGAGAAAGCGATCAGTCATTGGTATCTCTTTACAGACTATTTGCAGGTCCATGGATTAGACAACCCCAATGCTGCAGCAATGCCAGCAGTAACAGTTAGGTTTAGATTGTCCCTAGCAGGAAATGCAAGATTGTGGGCACATGATCGCATGTTTACAGACCTGAATGATATGAGAGACTCATTCATCCAGCGGTTTAGCCAACACCATAGCGAGTTTGCCAATATCAAATACTTTGACAACATTGTTTACAAAACAGGTGAATCGGCAGAGCAGTTCTTGCAGAAGATAAGAATTGCAGGGCAGAGGATAAACTACAATGATCAACAGATCCGAACAAAGTTTTTACACTCTCTGCCAGAAGAATGCCAGAGAGCAGTTGTCATGGCCGCTCCAGTTGGAGCCAATGCCCAAGTTCTTGCCAATTTAGCCCAAAAGTACTTAGATATAATGCCGAAAAGTGTATCCTTTACAGATCAGGTGCATGTAGCAGCTCCCTCCCAAGATGTAAGGGACATCAAAAGTGACATTCAAGAACTAGAAGCAAGCATCATAGACCTACAGGTGCAGTTTGCCAGCAATGCAGCAGGAAGTCGTCGTCATGATGATCATAGGCCCAATAGTCGGAGTCCCAGAAGACAGAGAATGAGGAATGAGTTCGGACACGGGTATCGTCATCGATCTAATAGCCCCTCTCGTCCTCGTACTCCCACCCAGGATCAACAACGAGAACCTAGTCCTAGAAGGTCAACTGATCGCCCGCAAAATAAGGGATACCGTCCGTTCCAGTGTCATTTCTGTGGGAAGTTTGGTCATGGATGGAGAAAGTGTTGGAGTTACCTCAAGATGGCACAAGGTCAACAGGGACAGTCCTCTTCATTTCAAGCTCAATAGGGACAACCCTCTCCATTTCCAGCCCAACAAGGTCAGCACCCTATGTTCCAGACGCAAGCCGATCACATGATGAACCAGTCTTCCTTTCAGGAAGACCCAGGCTCAGGTAGGTCAGGACAGTCATGGCGACCCAGACAACCCAATAGAGATCAGAATTTTCAGTAGGGGGTGGTTCAGAAGGACCAACTGAGTTACCCCGTGAAACTGTTAGAAAAGCTGAAGACCCATCTGAATTTTTAGGTACTGACACTACAGCCATACAGTTAACAGCTAATAATTATGCCAAAGGCTATCTTGATAGTAAAGAGGGTATTCTCTTATTGTTTGATTCAGGAGCAACTTCTAGTCTTATTTCAGGTTCTTGTATACAGAAATCGAAGTTTCTTAGTAGCTTGCCAGCATTTGATATTGCACCACGTTGCTTCAAAATTGGTAATGGAGAATATCTACATACCAATCAAGCACTATCATTTGAAGTTTCTATTCAGGGTTGTAGGTTGAGAATTTATGCCTGCATAGTAGACAACCTGACTGGCCCAGATGTGTTGGTAGGAGCCTCTACGTTGTCCGCTTTGAATGGTTCATTAGATTTTGCAACCCGTACTTTTACTGTGAGACCAAAGAAGGTTTGGTTCACACCTGTCAACCGTAGTATCATCAAACCCGGAGAAACAAAACTTGTATTGGTGAAAGGTAAGTTACCAAAAGTATTGACAAATTCTGAGATCCTTCTACTCTCTGGTAAATATTTGACCATATTTTGTCCATCTCATATACTTGTTAAGCTTAAGAAGGGCACGTGTACTGTTCAAGTCACTAATACGGGGAAAAGATCAATTTCTCTAAGTTCTGATAAACCAGTAGCGTTTACTGACTTGGGTGAGTTTTCTCATACTTTCAGGCAAGTTCCACAGGAGATGTTACAGACGCATTTGACAAGAGCTTCTTGTGAGTCAGATGTCCAGTATTAAAACCTGAAAAAGTATCCCCACCTTGAATGTACTGATCCCCTTTCCAGGAAGACACCTCAAGAGATTTTAAAGGATACCATTGATCTTGATTCGGACACTTGTATTTTAGACACAGAAGGGAAACAAAGAGTAAGGGAGATGATTTTAAAGCACAAAGATGCTTTTAGTCTTTATGGTGAGATAGGACATTGTCCAAACATTGAAGTGGATATTGAATTGAAGGACACAACTCCATTTTATATCAAACCATATCCAATTCCAGATGTACAGAAACCCATAATGGATAGAGAACTACGGAAGTTGGTGAAGTTAGGGATTCTCAAGAAGGGTTGTTCCGACTACAGTTCGCCGTGTTTGTTAATCAAGAAGCAGATGAACAGTTGAAACACCGATTTGATAGTGTGTCTAAATTCATGTTACAGTTGCAGAAACACCAGCAGAAAACCCAGAATGAGAAGATCTCGCAACGATTGTCCAAGAGTCCAACATATGCCCAAGGACAGCTTGTTTATTTGCATAAACCCAGCAGTTCTAGTATTACATCCAATGCTAAGAAGTTCACTGCTAAGTATGTGGGTCCGTTTGTTGTTCATCAAGTGTTGGATCCTAGCCATGTATTGCTTGCAGATCTCAAGGGTAGAATATTGAGAGATGTGTTTCATGTAAACCGAATTAAGCCGGCATTTATGAGAGCCACTGAGTGTAGTAATATCTCTAACTTGCAAAAGTTGAGAGAAGCTTTGGCTATGAACGAACCAAAGATTGATGTTGAAGAGGACAGGTGTCATCTCAACAGCGAGGACACACCTAAGTATCATTTTGTTGATGAGACAGGTAAAGAAATAAGTAATGTTTGTTCTTGTAATGAGTCTGATTTCGTCTTTTCAGCACAGGGCCAGCCCATCGATCTGTCGGGGCACAAGGAGAATCTAGAGGTGAATAATGGGTTTGCCGCCCCGGTTCCTATGTCAAGGGAGCAACAGGTGCGCTTGGTGCAGAAATTGCAGATGGCGCCTCCGTCTCACACAGACTATACTGTTGTCAGAGCCAAGTTTCGAGCAGGACAATTGCGAATTTTGTTGTCTCTTCCATTGCAGTCTGGTATTTTCAGGTTCTGGTGGGATCCTCACAGTGTACCAAACTGTGCCGAGGTTGTTAGCAAGATCCTTCGACAAGATAGTAAAGTGAGATGTTCGGGTTCACCCGAAAGGTTTGCCAGACATCTTTATGGAATGGTTCGACCATAGCCATTCTACTTGATAACTGTGCATTTAGCCTAACAGAAAGTGCATCTAAGTTCATATGTGTAGAATTTGTTTTATAGTTACTAATCGTTCATTCTGTAATTTTCAGTCTTGTGACGTTGTTGTTTGTATTGTACGGTATGTCTTTTACAGACTATTTTGATTGTAGTACAACTTTCCTTCCCAATGGGGATGGAATAGACGCAATTCTGGTAAACATCCTTTCTTTGTGTGACAAAATATACTACTGTCTGTGTTCAGAACAGTGTTTTGCTACATTAAGTACATATTGCACAGGGATAATAGTATTACTATTTTACATTCCAGGTTTTCAGCTCCTAGAGGTAGGATTGAAGCCATTTCAAGAAGAACTAGTATAGTAGTTCAATTGCTAAACCATGTATATGTGTATATTGGTCCTAAACATTCTATGTGGTTTGAAATGGCAACTGTGTCTCAGTCTTGTGTGCACATTGTGTTTGTGTATTGAGTTTTCCATTTTTCATAAGGATAATGTAGGTATTGTGAGTGTAGAGTGTTGTTGATGATTTTGTGGTAATGTTTTTATCTTGTGGTTGTACCCAAATGCTCGATGCCTCATGATGTTAAGGTGATCATTTTGAGTAAATGAGCAAGTTGTTTTCTAAGTTCCAGTTGCATCAATTGAGTTTCGTATAGAATTTAACTCGACAGTCATTTTAAAGTGTTGATGTGACGTTATGTGATGCAGCAATATCTTGTGTGAAATACAGGTATCTGTCTGGTAGTTGAATTAATACAGAGAGGTGAATTAGGCCAAGTTCACATTTCAAGCAGGAAGGAACAAGTACAGTTAGAAGTGATGTCTTGTCTAATAATACAATATTAGTAATATTGTATAGTAATTATGTAAGTTTCTAGCTATATTGTTGTAAAACAGAAGTAATTGGTTGCATTGGTATGTAACTTTGATACATGTTATAAGCTATTTTTGAATCCAGGTACTTTGAATTTAGGTACATGTAATCTTAGTTAGACTTCAGTGTAACTTCATAAACATGATATGTTAAGAAGTAAAGTAGGTTGTTTAGGTAAAAATTAAAAATCTTTGTTAAAGATTTTTTAGTAAATAAGGGGGATGTGATGTATAAATAGCACAATATTTAGAGCAGACCCAGACTCCTTTAATTAGGGCACGGGTTGTGTAGACCCTGTGCATCCGGGATCTTCCGAGAAGGAGCGACGCGCTCAGCTTGTTCATGTGATGGAGATTGTCATTTCGAATAATAAAGTGATATTCTACGATAAACCAGGACTTGCCTCTATTGAATGAAATGGAACCAGGAGAACATAACAAGATAGAAATTAGTTCTTAATCATAAATCCTAACAGTTTTGAGGACGGCTGGAAAGTCCTCACTTTTACTTTTATCCCGTGAATCGCACACCATTAAGGCCTGTGTACACTAGCAAAATATTAGCAACATTTTTACAACATTTCCGGTTGCAACAAATGTTGCAAAAATGTTGCATAGTGTGTACAGAGCAAAACGCGTCTTACAACATGTTGTAAAATTGTTGTAAAAATGTTGCAAATTAAATGCAATGCAATTCTTTGTTGCATGTTGTAAAAATGTTGCAAACTCTTCAGCCAATCAAAAATAGGATTTGCGTCATGTGATCTACCTGATGTCATGTGACTTGAACAAGCGGCTGGTATGGCAACTCTCAGGAGAGTGTGGTGAAACCTTTTCAAGAAGTTCTTCGAATGCAGTTTCATCCATTCGCAGGCAGTTTTTGTATGATGGCTTGTCATGCAGTCAGCCGTGACTCCTTTAACAGGCAGTGATATGCCCCATGATCCACCCTCATTTTGATCCAGGGCCTGGTCCATACTCTCTTTGGTTTATTTCGCCGCCTCTTCTGCATCTCAACAATGACAGCTAAAATTGCTGCAGAAGCACTCAAAACACATCTTCTCTCCTTGGAATCATCAATTTTCCCTCCAAAATACCTATTTTCTCTTTGTTCCCCCTAAAAAGTTTGCAACAATTTATACCAACATGTTGTAAAAATGTTGCTAATTTGTTGCTATTTTGTTGCTAGTGTACACAGGGCCATGAAGGGCTTGTTGCAAAATTGTTGTAAAAATGTTGGTAAAATGTTGCTAATATTTTACTAGTGTACACCCTGCTTTAGCTCCCCAACAACGTTTAATGCAAACAGTTTAGTTTTTTACGTAAATATGTTGATTTAATTATCAAAATGTGCTTTTTGATACTGTGATATCATGCGGATGACAAAATGGACCAGTTGAATAATCATATTGTTTTTGTCTAATATCTTTCAAAGTATATTAAGATGCTTGGGAGAATTCATTGGCCATGATCGAAACTTCGCACATCAAAATGTTATGTCATCAAAAAAGCTTTCATAACTGGCAACTCTTAGCTCATCTTAGTTAATGCAAATAACTCGTTTAGTGACTACACATCTTCATGTACATGTATCACGGTTTAGATTTGCATGTATTGTATCATACAACCTTATTCAGACCATCAACCAAGATCCTGGCTGGCAAACATTCCATAGTATTAGTTAAAGAACATTTCGTTCATATCATCACTGGTTATGATCTTTCGTCTGTATAATGACGGGACCAACATGTTTAAGAAGGTGAGAATACTGATCGTGCACACCTCCGAGGGGATGCATTTTTTCACACCGTTATCATTTCTCATAATGTTAATATTGCGAAACTTCCCCAAAGTCGAATTTGGTGTAAATCTATACATCTAAGCTTGACTAAATATCGAACCATTCCACTTTTCAATAGTACGCAAGACTTTGTTTCATGAAGAAATCCATTGATATCTTTAGTTGTAACCTCTTCTGCGTGCATGGAGGGTCAGCTATACCAGAAATTATATTTCTATGTAGCTCATATATATCAAACATTTGATAAGCCGATAGAAATAATAGCTTTTGAATTCCTTTAGTAAGCGAAAGACTATAGTTAGGATCTTTATGAATACTAAGAATCTTAAAGGAATATGCAACAGAATAGAATGCACATGCAAATGTTCAGAAAACTGAATAAAATCTTAAAATGTTCCACAAATCTTATCTGGATGTTGGCCAAGGAGAGAAGCGATAACCGATTTTTTTGTGTATAAACATTTAGTTGCAACCTCTCTCTTGCATGGAGGGTCAGCCATATTTGGAAATTCTATCTTTATGCAGCTCATACAGCTGATAAAGATAATATACTGTAGTTTCATGAAAATAACACCACTTCGGGATATTCAAGGCCCGGCCTCTTCTCTCGAGTCTATTCACCAGAGGTAACCAATGAGTGACTTCGCTGGCCCTTGTGATGGCTCAGCCGAGCTGTCACGGTTACGCTAAATCACTTATTACCGCAGCCCTATTGATTCGAAGTGTTGTGGGCCTACTGGTCGATGAGTGCGCATGTGGAATGACGTAAATGGTAAGGCCACTCGCCGACCCTTTATACAGGTTGTCTCATAAAACTGAAGCACCTTTTAGATTGATCCAAACCCCCCAAAACAAAAAAAGTCCTTATTGAAACTCTGAAGAAAAATCTACGAATGCTTGCATCAGTAAAGCAAAGTGAGATTCAGGCAATGATAGTAGTCACGAAATTCCGAAGAAAAACGAGGAGCTCATCCTCTGTTTTTCTACAACCCTCTTTTTTTTATGTAGACTCCCTAGGCCTACGTGGGAGAAAACAGAATCGAAGTTTCTAGGATTTGTGGTTTTCTTGAGTAATTCTAGGGCATCTTAGGCCTATAAATGAAGCCCCACTGAGGGTACCCACATTAGAGACAACCTGTGCGACAATGGATGCTGTAGAGCTGCAGAGAAAACGACGCCGGCGCTACACCGTGACAGAAAAACTTGCCTACCTGAGAGACCAGAAGGAGGCACTTGTGAACGGTACGGTGCGCAGTATGAGAGAGTTCGCCGCCCACTATAACATCCCCTGGGAGACGTTTAGAAGGTGGAATCTCGAGGACCTCGAGCAGAAGCAAGAACAGGGGCATGGCCGGAGGAAGACGGTGATGGAGCCCCGTGATCCGTTATGGCCACAGGTTGAGGACCAGCTTTACCAATGGCTGCAGCAGATGAGAGAGCGTCGCTTCGCAGTCTCCGTTCTCGACATTTAAGATAAGGCGTTGGTAGTGTGGCAAAGCTGCAGTGGAATGAGTCAGCCCAAGATGTCAGAGAAGGGATTCAGCATTGTCGCCCTCAGCTAGGGGATTTCAACGCTTCCATAGGCTGGGTGGAGTGCTTGATGAAGAGACGCCACGTGTCCCTACGGAAGAATACAACGACCGTCCCCGCTGATGCTGCTGCAAGGATCCAGACCTTCCGAGATGCGGTTGCTGGGAGCATCGATCATCTTGATATAAAGATGCGGTTCTTCTTTAATATGGACCAAACATTTGTCCTGTTTGATATGAGAACCATCTTCACGGCCAACACCACGGGGAGAAGGCCATAGACGTCCTATTATCCAGGTCCAATACCAAGCTGGGATACACCGTCACCCTCTGCATCGCAGCCTCTGGAGCAAAGTTGCCGGCGCACATCACCTTCCCCAGAACAGGTTTCGTCCGGGTGTTTGCAGCCCTCCAAGACAACCCACCAGCTGATGTAAAGATTACCCCATCGGAAACTGGTTGGATGAGGGAGGAAACGGCGCACCACTGGTTAGATGAAGTCCTATCACCCTACGTCACCGACAACGAGACCGACCAGTTCCTGTTAATCGTCAATCATTATCAGGTCTACCGGACAGAGAACTTCCGGACGAGAGTCCGCGACATGAGAGGCAGCCTGGATTACGTACCTGCTGGTTGCACATCCCTCGTACAACCGTTAGACGTTGCTGGACAATCTAATAATGTGTATCTTTAGGTTTGAAAAAAAATTGAATCGGGATTTGCATCGTTCTTTTTTATTCCTTCACTGATCACTTCGGACAAGACTGTACATTCAGAGGGATGTTCGGTTTTGTCTCCAGATATGTGACGGACAACTTCTCATTCTTACCAATTTCGCACTGCAAAGTATCTTTGAAAGCACGAAGCTGGTAAGGGATGATAAGACCCGAAGAAATGCTCCATTACCTCCCTGAGCAGTGCCTCACTTTGAAAGGGCAGGTCAGTCCCTAAAACCAGCAGAAGCCAATATGTCGGTTGGACTTTTTTCATGGACACCCTGTACACTATCAGCCATTAGCACTGGGACACCCTTTACACTACCAATGACGATTAGTTGAAAATGTTCTGGGACACTCAGTACAATGGCCGAAGGCCCGATCCCATTATCCCATTCATAGGAGACCTACGAATCGGTTTCAACAACCCAAACAATAAGGATCGGACTCGAAACTGAAGTATATTGGATATGAGGCCTGGACAACCCTCTCTGGAATCCCAGCCAATGATCGGCCTTCTCAACAGCTCTGTTCGCCACCCTATGAGTTAGGGGCGGCGACACCGGCTGTTAATGAAGTGGTGTTATTTTCATGAAACTACAGTATTTTGCATTCCTTTAGTAAGATCGTAACTTTCTACAGCTGGTGCTCAATTAGCAGGGGTTTTAGCTCGGCCTTTCCATACCCGAGCTAAAACCCCTGATATTGGAGTGCGCGGTAGCCCGGGTCATGGGATTCTGTATTTTAGCAAAATCCATAGCAACGATCGCGTCATCGAGTTATCGAGTCGTGTCAACCGATCAACTTCATATAGAAATATATAGCATATAAATCCATGCTGTACTTTTCGTCCAGGTATTAACGCGCGTTGTCTGTAAGCTGAGTATGTCAATACATTGAGGGTCAAGATGGTTTTCACCGATTTAGTCAATACTTTGAAGACATCATTTGATCTGCTACGTACTACATGACCCTCAAGTAACTTCCACCGAACATTAAGATGTGAAATACTTTGCGATCAAAAGAAGTTCAGGCGTCGACCATTGTTCAGAACCCAAATTGGTAATTATGACAATAATCCTGTTCATGAGTACACACAGAGTGTTTGGTGCTCTGACGATCACCAGATTACCGAACCATTGGGCAAGTGAGGATCATCTCGCGGTCAACCATTGGGATCTTTCTTATGCGGTGGTCGACGTACTTTTCTCCAATTTACTGATCACTTTTAACGTCATGATGAATGTGGCGAAGACAGTTTTGGGCAAGTTGCGATTTAAATAGCATTTCGCGAAGATGACGTCACTGCAGCTGCTGCCCTCTATTTCCCCATCGCTGAATAACAGGCAATGTCGGACAAACATGCGGTTTCGTAATGGATTCAGGCTTTCTAACTAGGGCAGTTAGATTCAATCTGGCACATGTCCGAGTGTTGGAAATACAACATAATTGTCCTGAATATTTCTCTCTCTGACTCTATGGTATCATTCATGTTAAAAACAATGCAGGGTCAAAGATAATTGACTTTAAAATAAGCTCAAATGCGTAGAAATAAGTGTCGATGTCCGACTGTCACGTGACTAAAACGTCATCAATATCTTATGCAAATGACCTTTTAAGGTGATTTGCATAAGATATTATGCAAATGACCTTTTAAGGTGATTTGCATAAGATATTGATGACGTTTTTTAAAAGAGCTATAAATAGTAACTTCGCGGAATGCACATACGATATAGCCGTTTCCAAGGGTCATACTAAACAGTGTCCACCAGCGTCCACCAGGTTTAAAAGCATATATTACAAGTCATCAAAATAAAATAAAATGGTCATAAACGAAATAAGCAAGACAGTTTCCAAATTTCCTGATCATTTCAAGACTTTTGTGTGCTAGATTAGCGAGTTGTTGTCTTAAATGTACCAGCGTCCACCACCAAGTCGGCGGCCATGTTGGATTCGACTTGGAGGAAATGATAGGGCTTCCGAATACAACAGGAGCCCTGTGATTTCAATACAACATATCCCTAATCTTACGCCCAAATGTCATGAAATTTTCAGAAAATGTGTTTTATGGTGTACTTATTACGTTTATGGCAACTACATTTTATTTCGATAACTTTATACCTGACTTTAAACCTGGTGGACGCTGTTTAGGATGACCGGTTTCCAGAGTATATTAATTTGTGAAAAGTGAATTGTGACTAGAATATCGGTGGATAAAACATCGCATAAACATTATTTAAGGGTTGATAACTATCCTGATATAGTCTATGGCAATGAGATTTAGCGAATTATAAGTCATGAATGCTCTTTAAAGTGTTTTAAAGTTTCGTATAAGATAGGCATAATAAGTTTTTTTTTCATTGTTGTGTCAAAATATGCGGTGTCATAATATAACCAGAATTATTTCGCCCCGAAATTCAGAACGCGGTATCTCAAAAGGCACCCATACAATCGTAATGAAAATTCAAGCATTTCCTGCTGGTTCACCATTACGTTATAACCATTACGTTTTAACGTAATGATGTACCCAGCAAGAAATTGCTCTGGAACAGTGTCTGGAAAAAAAGAGTATAGTTGAGGTTGCCGACATCAAACACGAGTAGGAAGAATTGTGTTATAGACACATAAACAGCACTGCATACAGATATCATAAAATTGGCAATTTGTTATAAAATTCCAGTCTGATTATCTTTCATGTCATCAGACTAATGAACAGAATAAAACCGAAATCAAAGATCGCCAATAATCTTAGAAGTAATCAATATTTGTCACCAAGGGTTTTGTTTTTTTAATGCTTTAAATTTGATATGTTGGGAATGATATTTTTGGTGAAAAAAACTATGAAATGTTCCTGATCATATACAGATTTCAACACTGGCCTTCGTGTTTGAGCATGTAATGAGATGTCGTATAGGACCACATACTGGATTTACAACAAAACCATTAAAAACGTTTTGTTTTGGGTTATAAAAAGTGCACTTTTTTCTATAATGAAAACGTGTTAAACCACATATCGCCAAAGTTTTGAAAAGCCGACACGTGTGGCATTATGACTCTAGAGTCTCTGGTACGGAGGCACGTAGTAGTCGCAGAAAGTAATACGGTTTAAATGTGTCACTCAAACATGAGCGTTGTCTCGTGATTTGCAAATTATCTTTTAGTAGAGTGTAAAGCTATTATTCAACCTTCGATCTTCGGTTTTTCGGGCTGGAGATAAGTTTTGGTTCTAGAAGTGACGCGTAATAAACAGGATAACTGAAGAAAATTGTAATATGTTCACTCACCGTGAATGGTACAACAGAACTATAAGAGGGATTCAGAAATCCGCTCAGAAAATATATCTACGTGGGTATCGACGAATTAAATGCTGGCAAAAAAGTGTTGGAGTGGGCAACCATGATCTAATCTGGGACCTGGTTTTATAAGGACTAGTCCTACCAGCAGTTGTATGGGCGGTTATTGCCACAAATATTCACCAACGCGCGAGGGATGGCAAGTGACTCCTAGAAGCCGATGAGGCGTATAGTTCCTGGCGCGTATAGCTGTAATTTCTAAAATCTGCATTTCCTAGAATCGTCGTGAGGGCTATAGATAACGCGAGCTCTAGAATCCGCAGCGTGAGCGATAGATCTCGTGAGGGATAGAAGCTCAAAAAAAATCCGTTATGTGGCGCCACTATCTCGTGAGCGATAGCAGTTCAAACAATTTCCGTTATGTGGCGCCACTATCGCATATTCGTATTGTTTTTGTTGTAAGCGACACTGCAACTTTATCATTTTTGTGCAACTTCGTCCATTTATGATTTACAATGATTATTCTGTTCTACTACATGTATTCAGTTGTGTGGTACCATCTGCTTTGATTTATTAATGCTGAAGCAGTAGTGCTGCCTGTTACAGCTGCGACTGGTCGCACATTTTTAAAATTGCAAATAAAAAAATAGCCTACGCATGTACGCGCTTTCTGACAGTGACAAGTACCACGTGTTGAGGCCAACTGACAGTAGTGTCGCTTACATTAAAAACAATACGACGACGTCAATATGCGACAGTGGCGCCACATAACGGACTATTTGGAACTTCTGTCCCTCACGAGATCTATCGCTCAAGGTTCTAGAACCTGCGGGTTCTAGAGCTCGCGGTACACAAGCGAAAATAGTAACAAAAAGAATCGCAGCAGATGTATCTATTATGTCAGTCTTGGCAGTCTAGGCAACAGCTTGGCAGTAAAAGTAGTATAGTGATGCTAACACACTATCCATTTTGCACATTGTCGGCCATCTTGGATTAGGGTCGTGTACTATAGTACTTGAGACAAGACCACAATTATTTTTTTAAGCCTTTTAGCAGTTAAATTGTCAATGTTTGACCGCGACGCATCAAATACTGCGTGGGGTTGTGAATCTGAAATTTTGCTATGATATTCCGGACAGTCGGGCAAGTAAATGGTGAAAAATAAACTGGTAGTTGACCACGGAAATTTTTTGATAATCGACAAATCAGACAGACATTGATATGTCCACTCTTTTCAGCCAACTGGCAGAAAAATCTCAAAACACGCCCCCTATTACCCAATTAGCAAAATTCGAAATTATATTTTCATCAAAAAAAATTTCTTTATATCTGTAGACTTGCCACAGCAAAAAAAACCTCTACAAATATGTACTCGAGAGTTAAAAACATGCACTCTTCTAATTGATAGGCCTCGACCCTCAAACCTATGAATATTCATTAGTGGTCTTGTCTCACTAAATTGTTTTATGGGGTGGTCGGCCATTTTGTGTTACCATGGTCGCGTGCATGTTTGTGCAGGTTTTTGAAAGTCCTTGAGAAAGCGTTAACTAAACATTCTTGTTTGATGGCAATTCTGAAGGGGTTAAAGAATGTTTAGTTTGTAGTTTGATGTGTTGCCATGAGCGGCTCGTGCAATAGTTGCTAGCAATACAATGTACTTTATCTTGATAAAACAAAGAAATATGCAATGTTTACGATTTAAATTGAAACAGTTGAAATTTTATTGAAACAGTTGAAATTTTATTATTCCTCACAATGATGAATCCGCATATATCGGACTACAAGTATGTACAAGAAAATTATGTTTAATGGCATTCATGTATACATAGAATATAATACGGGCAATATAATAACATGTTACAACACGATTGATATTCTTATAAAGAAGTGAATTGACTTTGATTACACTATGGGGTGGGGGAGTTGCAATACTACAACATATATAACAAGTTTGGGTCAATTGTGACTATTATCATACATGCATTATAAAATATTTATCACTCTGACTGAGGTTTAGAAGCAAAAAAGTCCGATGAAATAAAATGCCTCCAAAAAACAAAGGTGCTTCCTAAATAGACAAGGGAATCGTACTAACACCATCGTCAAGGACAATCCTCTTCGGATAGTAAAATACAACCCCAACCTTGGCTTGATTGTACGTTTTTATATGGCCTTCGTGTAAACGGAAGCCAGTGTTAGTGGCAACATATGGCTTTTCACTGGCTAGCACCTTTTTATATATGTCAATCGTGTTAGAGAATTGGGATTTTCTCACGCCTTTACAACTAAATTTGGTGGCGTCCATTTTTTGCTCGGCGCCTTTTTTAACAATGCAATACAGTTTCGAGCAGAGCGCCACCATGACGTCTCCCTCGAACTCGATCTTGAACAAACCGGGCTTTCGTTTGTCGAAAGCCCTTTCTTCCTCTGTACCAGTGCTGGGAAACCACAAGTATTTAATTTTCTCAAAACTACTCCTCCTGTTGGAAGGAATCACCGACTCGAGAGTCGGATCGGCAATGGCGATATATGCCGAATCCGTATCCATTTCGATATATTCGAAAGAGTCGCGCGGTACGTACTGATCAATAATTGAATAGTAGAAATCTAACATCCGCATTTTGTGTCATTCAAACTTACCTGTGGAACACTTTTGCATGTTACTCCATTTGGGCTCAAACACAAGAATATCCCTTTTATTTTATAAAGGGAGAACTGAGTTAACAGCTCGGCCGCCAGGCGGCGCCCTGACCAATCCCGCAAGATCGCGCCGATCTCATGCCGACATATTCAGTCTTTACTCTTGTGCTCCTACGAAGCACATCGTTTTTTCAAAGCTGCCGTGAATTCGATTTTCCAAATTGAACTAGCCAAGTCCAGACGATCTTTGGGTTCATTCACCTACGGAGTAAACCGCCAAACTAATTTTGGCATTAGTATTGTCCAGTCTATTTAATTATAGAACGTTCTTAGCTAGCTTAGTCGACCCGGTGTAAAAGTAAAAAGTGACCCCCTAGAAAAAGTGTCCGGGCCTATTGTATTCTGACAGATTATGGCATATGGTTCTAAAGAGGCAATGACCGTCAATAGCTCAGCTCATAATAGAATCCTTTGTTCCCGGACATTTTATCCTAGGACATTTTAAACTTCTACACCGGCTCCACTATTTTGATCTTGGTAGGGTAGATTTACGTAGGCTATTCTCCTCTCTATTGTAATGAACAAGACTCAGATCCATTGCAATAGTGATTAAGTCAAGTAGGCATGTTTTCGTTTCCCTTGATAATTGCGTCCTTTCTGGCCTACTTGGGGTTCCCAGTGTTTTTATTGGCATTGGTACCATTTTTTATATGGCATACCCCTCCGACGGCGTCCTTTGTCTCACCACAAAGGACTTCGTCTGGTGGCGGGAAACGGGCCGCGAAGACGCCTAAACCCTCTTCCGGTTTCTTTTCCGGGAAAAAAACCCGGAGATCTACCAGACCTTCCGCCACCACCGCTTCCGCCAGCCGAGTTCCGGTTCCGGCCGCGGCTGCGAAGGATGCGGGATCAGACATTATCAATGCTGTGGTTCCAAGGGAGACTTACGTCCAGTAAGTCTCCAAGGGTTTACTATACCCCGGACCTCAGGGAACCTTCCGGTTTCTCCGTCGTCCGCTCCCCCGAATACAAGCCCTTTGTACCCGCGGGAGCACCCTGCTTCCGGTCCGCCGATTGCAGTTCCAGTTGCTGACGCGGGTTCCCACGTATCAGTAACCGAAGACCCTACTGGGGGTTTTTCTAAGTCTTTACTGCGAAATAACCCCAGTCCTCACGGACACAGTAGAGTAGGGACGGACCTTAAAACGCCACCTCCGAAACGCCATGCGTCTTCGGTAACAGCGTTTCCGCCCCCCCCCCGTACCTCCTCCTAAAAGGGCAACCGGTAGCTCCATACCGGCGAAGGAGTTACGGGCATTTCCGGTTTCGGACTTCGTCCTGCCGGAAATGCAGGCACCTCCCTACGTTGGCCAACCTCTTAGGTGGAGCCAACCGGAAGTGCCACCCCCTCCTCGTAGCAGAGGCGTCGTTCCCATGGAACGAGCTACGCAGAGGGGACATTTGAACTCTTGTCAGGATATGGGCAACTTCCGCTTCCGGAAGACCCATTCGCCCGTACATACGGCTTCGAGGGTTCGCCTATGCGCCAACCCTCTCCTCAACCGCCCGTCGTTGAGAGAAGCCGCACGTCGGGCCCGGAACCCGAGTCGGGACAGCAACTGTTCCAGCTCATCCAGATGGTAGCGGGTCTTACTGATAGACTCAGCCATCTGGAGCAGGGTTCCAGTTCCTCTGGTGCGCCTGGTCCCATCGGATACCCACCATCCGACTCCTCTATTTTAGAGGAATTTTCGGAGAACGAGAGTTCTCAGCCAGGCTACCACTCCCCCAATCAGGAGGAGCTGTCACCAGAGGAGGCCAGTATCCTGTCGGATATGAGGACACTCCGATCCTTGATCAGAGCGTACCTCCCGCAGGATCTGTGCCCTACCCCGCCGGAACTGCCAGCCTTATCGGCACCGACCTTTTAACTTTGGGGACAGGAAGTGGATCCCAATCCACAGGTCTCTCAGGGCTCCACTCGGGCCCTTGAATTCATTCCTCCCTCCCCGTCGGTGGTAGCAGTCTCTGAACTATTGGAGCGTACAATCAGAGACTCCCGAGGCGCCCACCAACGTACTTCCGTCCCTGTCCTTCCGGCAGCCGGACCGGAAGCTTGGTGTAAACGGGGGAAGTTGTTCACGGCACAACTTCCTCCCGTTAGGCAGTACCGCGCTGACTATTACCAAGTCAGCTCGGCTGGCTGTCCAGCTGCAGCATCGACTTCCACGTTAAAGGACGATGTACAGCTGGACCAACTTGTGCCTAAGGTGACCTCCTTCTCGGCTTACCGAGAACTTAGAGCACAAGAGGGTCTGGCCAAAGACACGTTAGCGGTGCTCTCCTACGCAGAGCACACTAACCTGGCCCTAGCCAGATCCCTAAATGATAATGAGTCACTATCTGATGACACAAAATCGCTTGTGACATCTTTGTCACATTCGATTAGGCACGCTATTGCTCTGTCCACCAAGACCGCAGCAAATAGCGTCCTACTCCGTAGAGACACCGCCCTGTGCTCTCTCAATGTCATCAGATCCCCCAAGCTGGAAGGGCCTTAAGAACCGCTCCAATGGACGGTTCTTTCCTGTTCGCAGATTCTGTACATGAGGCGGCTCAAGTACAGAAAGATTGGGACAAATTATATGCCCCCACTGCAACACAGAGGGCCAAGACCTCTCTACCTAACGCTAGAAATATAGAGAGGCCCCAGCAGGCATCGGGTTCAATCCCGTACGCCAGGCAGGTCCTGCCTAGGCCTACCCCGCCTAGTCAGCCTGCTCCTGCTGGATCCTTCCGACGGGAAGCGGAGGGTCGCCGGACTGGGAAGAGGAAAAATACTTCCTCTAACCAGGGTGGATCCGGTCCGACCAGGCACTCCTTTCGTCCAAGGGGTGCAGGCCGGAAGAAGTGACTCCCCCCTCCTTTCTCCTCCCGGACGCAAAAAGGAGCCGACTCCTGTAGTCGGGGGCCGTCTGCAAAAATTTGCAGACGTTTGGGACGATTGGTGCCCAAAGGGGTCCCCAGTCCCAAACATGTTGAGGTACGGAGTGAAACTAGATTTCACCAGTACTCCCCCGACTACCATCTATCCAACCCCAGTTTAGCCACCGAAGGACCCAGTCAAGGCCTCTGCCCTCCAAGCAGAGGTCGCGACATTACTGGAGAAGCAAGGTATCCAGGTCCTTCAAAACCCTTGTTCCCCCGGCTTTTACAGCCACATTTTCTTTGTTCCCAAGAAAGCAGGGACACGGAGGCTGATCATAGACCTTTCCAGGTTAAACACCTTCTTGAATGTTCCTCATTTCAAGATGGAAACCACCAGGTCTATCGCAACGGCGATACAGCCCAACGATTGGGCGGTATCGATGGATCTAGCGGATGCGTACTTACATGTACCGATCCATCCAGACTACCAACACTTCCTTCGTTTCCACTACGAAGGAAAGACGTATCAATTCAGGGCCCTGCCGTTCGGTCTGGCATCGGCACCCCTAATTTTTACAATGGTAGTCACAGCCTTCGTCCCCCCCTTTCACGTGATGGGGTTCAAGCTCCATCACTACCTAGACGATTGGCTGCTCCGTTGCAAATCGCGGAAACTACTACTACAACAACTTCATGTTCTAAAGCAAAAAGTAGTCTCTGCAGGTTGGATTATCAACGAAACAAAGTCAGAATTCGCGCCATCCCAAGACTTCGTTAACGTTGGAGTTTGGTTCCTTACGGCCGTATGGAAAATGCTGCCCCCCCCCCCCCCCCAGACAGGGTAAAGAAAATTATTCATCTTGTCGCAGAATTCAGAGGAAGGACTCAAGCTCCCGCAAGGCAATGCTTAAGCCTTTTAGCCCTTCTGAATTCGGCAGTAGACCAAATCCCTGTCGGCCGTCTATATATGCGTCCCATCCAGATGTTTCTGATGTCTCTATGGAAACCCCACAGGGACCCATTAGACAAGTTGGTATTGATACCTCAATACCTACTCAAGAACGTCTGGAACTTCTGGGAGTCGGAGACTCGTCTCCAAAGCGGTGTAGATCTTTCTCCACCGCCCCCAGAAGTGTCCCTGTTCACAGATGCTTCTCTACTAGGGTGGGGAGCACATCTGAACAACGGGGACAGGTTCATAAGGGGTCTATGGACAAGAGAGCAGGCCAATCTTTCAATAAATATATTGGAAATGAAGGCTGTCCTTCTTGCCGTGAGGGCTCTTTCCCTTCACCTGAAGAATCGGAGAGTAACCCTGTTCTCCGACAATTCTACAGTTGTAGCATATGTCAGGAGACAGGGAAGCACAAAGTCCGGCATTCTTTGCCAGCTAACTTGGGAACTTTACCATCTTAGTGCCGACCTTGGAGTATCGATATGTGGCAGACACATACCGGGCAAAGGCAACATCCTTGCCGACGCCCTGTCCCGTCAGGACAAACTAGTCCAGACAGAGTGGACACTCCATCAGGAGATTGTAGACGACCTTTGTCGCCTTTGGCAATCTCCGAAGGTAGATCTGTTCGCCACCAGGCTGAACAATCGCCTTCCCATCTATTACTCTCCACTTCCGGACGAAGAGGCCCTGGAAGTCGACAGCCTTACAGCCTCTTGGGTCGGGCTGAACGCATATGCGTTTCCACCCCTCCCGCTCATCCAACCAGTCCTGAACAAGATCTTGACCAGCCACCTGGTGAGAATAACTCTCATCGCACCTTGCTGGCCAAATCAGGCCTGGTTCCCAGATTTGCTGGAGCTCCTGATAGACCACCCCAGGAGTCTTCCGACTTGGAAGCACCTCCTGTGGCAGCCCCTGGGGAGATGCTACCACCAGAACCCTGGATTTTTCAAGTTTCACGCCTGGAACTTGTCCAGTTGCATCTCCACCAGAGAGACTTTCCTGACATCGCTGTCAAACGCATGTCCGCACGTCAAAGGGGGTCAACCCTTGATTTGTATCAAGGAAAGTGGTCTACCTTCACTTCCTGGTGCAGGGAGAATAGAGTTAATCCGATCTCTCCCTCTATATACAGATTAGTTGATTTCTTTATTGAATTATTCACGGAAAGACAACTATCTGTCACGGCTATAAAAGGGTACAAGTCCACCATCGCTTCTACCCTCCGTGTTTTAAGCACCTGGGATCTTCGTTGGGAGGACCAAATAACCCCTCTTTTCAGAGGAATGTTATTAGAGCGTCCTAGATCGGTTCACAACACCCCTAAATGGGATCTTTCTGTTGTCCTTAAGATGCTCATGAGGCATCCTTTTGAACCCATGTCTATTTCATCCATGAAATATCTGACACTCAAAACGGTCTTTCTAGTAGCCTTGGCTACCGCCCAACGGAGATCAGAGCTCCATGCACTTTCTTTTAAGAAGCTGGCTTTTAGAGAGGGAGGGGAGGTTATCCTGGCTTTCATACCAGGCTTTCTGGCGAAGAACCAGGGACCGGCCGCCTCTCGGCCCCGGTTACTATTCCCTCTCTGTCAAGAACGATCTCTTATGATCTTTCTGACAGAACTTTATGTCCCGTCAGGGCCCTAAAGTTCTACATAAATAGGACAAAACCTCCCGGTATCCGCCAGGGGAGAGAGCGTTTCTTTTTGTCCTATAAGGAGGGAAATAAACGAGAGATAGCGGCCGCCACTATTTCAAGATGGATTGTGGAGACTATTCGTCTGTCCTACAACACCTTGAAGACTTCCTCTGATCTTCGTGCGCTAGCTAACATCTCAGCGCACGAAGTTAGAGCACTAGCCACCTCCTGGGCTAACTACCGAGGAGTTGCTCTTCAAGAAGTCGTTTCCGCTGCATGTTGGAGTAATCACTCCACATTCTCTCGTTTCTACCTACGAGACGTTTCTTCCCTCGTAGATGGCATGCACGCAATCGGCCAGATTGTGTCTGCGGGGCATGTTGTTTGATCCTGTCTAGATCAAAAGAGGGGGGGGGAGCCCGATTGAAGAGTCACACGCGCATCTTGCGCCATTTTTGATATGCCCTATCTTCAACAAGCCAGGCAACCCCTAGTAGACTTGAAAGGACGCAATTCCTTATTGTTGTTTAGCAATAACTCATTCTACACCCTTGAACATGCCTTACTTGCTCTAAGCTCTGTTGCCGGAACAAGATGGTTTTTATTATGCAATCTAGCGCTTTCCGGAGAATGGGTCTATTACTCTCTATAAATACAATTGTAATACCGAGATCAAAATACCGGTCCCCCGGTTCTCCCCATTTCTTTCCCCTGGCGGTCCTCCTTAGCTACTATGCCGGTGGTGCCTCCTTGATGGAACAACAGCTCAGCCTTAGGTAAGTCCTCGTTTCCCACCTCCAATAGGTTGCTGGGATTCGATGCAAAAGTGTTCCATAGGTAAGTTTGAATGACACAAAATGCCCATTTCCTTACAAGAAATGGCCATTTTGTTAGTTCATACTTACCTATGGAACACGGCCCTCCCGCCGTCCGCACAAACGGGACATACTCTTTGTTAACCCTCAAGAGTAAGGCTGAATATGGCGGCATGAGATCGGCGCGATCTCGCGGGATTGGTCAGGGCGCCGCCTGGCGGCCGAGATGTTAACTCAGTTCTCCCTTTATAAAATTAAAGGGATACTCTTGTGTTTGAGCCCAAAATGGAGTAACATGCAAAAGTGTTCCATAGGTAAGTATGAACTAACAAAATGGCAATTTCTTGTAAGGAAATGGGCAGTTTCGCGTATTGCAGGATAAAGAATCCTATCTGAATGGGTAGATCCATGGATATTTGTCGTTTTGCCATGTCAATCTCCCACAGCACATCTTCATCAGTGTTTGGTCTAGTCCCATCTTCCTCTGCTGCTGCTGCTGGTGCTCCTGGTGCTGATGGTGTTGCTGGTGCTTCTACTGTTGCTGCGGCCTCCGATGGTGGCTGTGTTGATTCTTTGACTTATTTTAATTCAGTAAGTTTTCTGAAGCGTTTATGGTTGATTTTCAAATGTGCCTTGTGCATATCGTTCACATAGATGGTTTCCTTATGTTTTTGCTTGTCCATTATCATGGATCCGTATGCCGAGTTGCCTATCAATTTCATGGTGTCAGCATGAATTGAATAGGCAGGATCCTTGTCGCCTTGACGTCTTGCGTCACTAACTTCATCGTGTTGAAGCATGCCTCTCGGTCGTACTCGACCACTTCGTACACGTGCGTTACTTCTAGACCGTGTTCAAGATACCACACTAGAAGGGGTGTAGCTAATAGTATTTTTTCCCCCGAAAAACTTCCTATGAGGGATCGACGCGGTTTTTTGGATATGTTGCTATCGTCAACATGACGTTGCATGTGTGGTCCTATATCGTCATAGAAAATGTCGATGTTTTTGAATATGGGTGTCATCCCTGAAAATTTTTCTTTCAACGCATCAGGAACGTGAATGTCACACTCCACCATACCAAAGATCGCGCCCGAACGAACATGTTTGATCACATCATATTTTGTCATGGAACGAATATCATCGCAAGGTTTTCTGAAACGCTCAAGGAATTCTTTCATCTTGGAATTTTTCGCTGCCATATCTAGAAACTTGCATTCTCTCATGATCTCCAGGTTATAACCCTTGGATAGAATGAAATCATCTCGGATTTGAGAACGGATCCGTTTATCCTCCATGGCCTCAATGGCTTTCTCATCACCATTTCTGAATTGATTCTCGGTCATGTGACATCTATGCCCATGGAAATAACAACTATCATATTGGAAAACCGTCTTGGTTTTGGTGCAGTAGCCGTCAACGGGATAAGGACCAATGTATACTTCCTTGCCGTTCATTCCGTGTTGTATTTGAACATTACTTCTAGTCGCGGAGAGATAGTCCAACCAACGGAAGGCGGCAAGATATCTATCACGTTTCTCTGGCTTGAAATCATTTTCAAGACGCCTGCGTATGAATGGGCCTGTGGGCATGTCTTGAGTAAAACTCCACAGATAGAGTGCATTCGCGTCATAACCGACAATGTTCTCACAGGTTTATCCTTACCTCGAATGAATGTTTTACCCACTTCATGATATCGCGTGAAGATAATTGAAGGCCCTCTACTCCAACGATATTGTCTTTTATTTGATGATGGAGATCGGCATTGTTGTCATCAATCAGGCTAAAATGTGTTGGTTTTTTTACACTCTTGAAAATCAACTGTCGTGCAATACCGGGAACAGAAATAGCCTGCTTGAAGACATCAACGCCCTTGTCCTCATAGAAAGAACGCATCTTGGAGGCAGCCTCCACAAATGGTTTAACATCCAGATTGTTATACCACTTCAGATAATCTTCAAACGACGTCATGCTCTCTGAGTGCCACAAATCTTTAAGGTACGTGTAGTTCTCGTCTCCGGTCCGTGGAACCTCCTTGATGTTCATGCGTTTCAATGCTTCGGGTTGTGTGATACCCTGCGCTATCAGGCGACTGCAGACATCATACTCCTCCTCGAGCACATTGTGATTCTTCAGAGAGGAAAATAATGCTTTACAGTCTGGTAATTCCGCAAAGTCTAATTTGGCAATGCAGTCAAACCATTCGTATGGGAAGAAACCTTGCTTCTTTGAACAATCGTATGCTTTGAGAAAGGCATCATAGCTGCAGCCAGCTGCGAGAAAATCAGAGATGTCCAAGAACTTCAAATGAAAGGTCGAGATGCTCGAGTACGCATTTCCTTTTTTTAAAACGCGCAACTCATCGTTCTCGTCACCGAGGTTGTTATTCAAGTACCTACGCAGACTATATTTTGACTAGATTCAAGTCGTACTTGGCACTGTTGAATCCCAACACTGGAATCTGAAAACAATACCCGCGCAATCTACCGTAGAGCTTTGTGCATGGCGATCTCATGCATTTTAACCTTCGTTTTAAATCTGTTCTCGATAATTGTGCCAGTGGGTTTTCTGATGTATGTGTAATGGGTGATTTTAATTTTCCGACTATTGATAGGTCTATTGCTGCCTGTCAGTCGGTAAACGATGCAGCCCAGGGTTTCTGTGACCTTTTGTTAGATTTTCCCTGTGGCAGTTAGTTTTTGAGTCAACGCATAGAGCAGGAAACGTGCTTGACCTTGTTTTGTCAAATAGGCCGGAACTAATCAGTGCTTTGGAGGTTTGGCCAGATGCCTTTTGCTCTGATCACTATCCGGTCGTGTTTACGTTGGGTACGGATGTGTGTAGGTCAAATCAGGGGCCTAGGTCTGTCTTAGACTGGACCCGTGCGGATTATAATGGTTTGAGTAATTTCTATTGTAATGAGCTTGGTCAAGGCTCAGACTTTAGTGGCCGTAATGATGGCCGCAGCGTGCAGCAGGTTTGGCAGGATTGGATTGCGGTTATTGAGCGGGGTATTGGAATTTTTGTACCGAAACGCTTAGTAAAAAGTAGGTCTAGGCCAAATTGGATTACGGGCGAGTTAAAACACCTGTCAAACAAAGTTAAGACTTCGCTCCGCAAGGCTAGAAGAGACGGACGCGAGGGTTCTTGGGCCAAGTTTAGGACGCTCAGAAATAAACTTAGAACTAGGTCTCGTAGTTGTTACAATGCTAACATCGAACTGCCAGACATTTGGAAACTGGCCAATGTTACACCGGTGTTCAAAAAGGATGATAAGGGAAAGGTTGAAAATTATCGTCCAATTTCTTTATTGTGTGTTATTTCTAAGGTCATGGAAAGGCTAATTCATACCAAACTCCTTAATGTTGTTCAGCCTAGATTACATGATTGTCATCACAGTTTCCGGGCCAAACGTTCCACCAGCACCCAGTTGGTGCAATATTTACATGATATTGGTGAGAAACTGGATAAGGGGGACCAGGTTGATGCAGTGTATCTTGACTTTAGTAAAGCTTTTGATAAAGTACCGCATCTTTTACTTATCCATAAGCTACAGAGCTTCGGTATCAATGGCAGACTGTTGAGGTGGTTTTCTGGTTATCTTACCGGTAGAAAACAAAGGGTTGCTTTGCATTGTGTTTTCTCCTCTATCAAGAGTGTATCTTCTGGTGTCCCACAGGGTTCCATTCTTGGGCCACTGTTGTTTTTATTGTGTGTTAATTATTTGCCTGAAGTCGTGAATATTGATACCAAGATGTCACTTTTTGCAGATGATTCAAAGTTGTATAGAGTAATAAAATCGGTTCATGACCGTTTGTTTATCCAAGACGATATTGAGAAGGTAGCCATTTGGTGTAAGAAGTGGGGAATGACCTTAAATGCCCCCAAGTGTCAAGTAGTGAGTTTACCAGAAGGGTTAATCCCCGTGTCTACTATTACAACATCGATGGCAAAGTTTTGGCAAAGGTGAACGAGGTCAGGGACCTTGGTGTTGTTGTGAGCAGCGACCTGACTTTCTCTTCTAACATTATTGCTATTGTTAAGAAAGCCAACCAGACTTGGGCTACGGTGAGGCGGGTCTTCGATAAGAGAAATAATCCTAGGTTAATGCGTCCTCTTTTCGAGTCTCTAGTCAGGTCTAAACTCGAATATAATACTGTGTCCTGGTGGGATCCCCTCACAAAAGACAACTTGACTAAAATTGAGCGTGTTCAACGGCGGGCAACTAGGCACATGCTCGGCGACCAACTGAGCTATAAGGACAGGCTTTTAGCCCTCAACATAGCGCCACTCTCACACAGGCGAGAAATGTCAGATTTGTCATTTTTATTCAAATGTTTTCCCGGTATGGTTGATTTTGACACAACCAATTATTTACTTTTTAGAGAAAGGAGAGGGGACCCTCTTTTTATTCGCAGCCGCAGTTCATTTAGGACGGAAAGTTTTGCCGGTCTTTTTTTAATCGTGTCACTTACAGCTGGAACGCCCTGCCCATGCGCCCCCGTTGTGCGGCGAGTCTTAATGTGTTCAGGCGCTCTGTCGGTGTTTACTACAATGAGCTGTTGACGGGGCGCTTTGACCCGGACAATGCGTGCACATGGGTTGGGCGCTGCAGATGTGCTAACTGTAGATTTTAAATCTCTCTGTGCCTTTTTTTTTAAAGTCCAATATTGATTGATTTTTATCATTATATGTATTAATTTTTTGGGGACCCCTATTATGGGTATATGATCCCTCTGGAAGTCCCTATTGAGTGCCATCACTGTGTTCCTTCGTTTGTTTGTACATGTATTTCTATTGTTTATGTTCTGTACTCTTGTATATTGGTGCTCAATAAACTTATATTAAATTAAATTAAATGAACAACAGGATTATGTTTTTCCTCACTAATTCTAAGATCAGTGTTTGGAAGAACTCTACTGAAAATATCTTCAAACGCGGAGGCCATAGTGGTCGCCATAACCTCAAAAGATGCTTTCGAGATAGTGCGCATGTAGAGCACCATGTCTTCAACGAGTTTGTCAACATGTCCATTGACAAAGCAACGCTCATCAGTGAAACCGGGTACGTTTGAACATACTGAAACACTTATGGGGTTATGGGTGGCGGTCCAATGCAGCTTTTTTCTGCTTCTGTTGTTTGTTGATCGTTTGGAATAAGCATAGATTCAAAATCGTACGTGATGAAGAAAGGAAAGAATCGTTTCTCATCACAGACTTTGATTCCAATGTTATCCAGATCGTCAAACACGGTGGTCGGGGTAGTTTTGAATCTGCCAGGAAATTTCAACTTGGCAGCGGCGAAACATGTGCGTTCGTGCGTTGTCAATGGATTAACATATTTGAAAAGTTTGTCGCAACTTCGACATTTGAAACGCTTCGAATACCTTTTGAGATATGTTATCAAACTCAGATGCTTCTCGTGCACGTTCAGATTCATATTTTGTGTATAATGTGACTGTGACCTGAACACTACCAGAACACTGGTCTGTTGTTGTTTTTGGCTTGGTTTTTCATCCCCATCTGGATCACTGTCCAAACACGCATTTCCCCCAATCCACCTAGCATCACCCTCGTTTGACTCATGATTTTCCCCCGATCTGTTATCCACAAAAGACGAATAGATGTTGATGTTGATCTGGAAGAAATCCTCTAATCGTGGAATGTCCACCAGATCAACACCTGTGAACGAATGAATCGTCTCACGCGACCTTTCCTTCTCCAACCATTCAACGCATAGAGCCTTTGCGTCCTGCTCTGAAACAATGATGCAGCTATGGTCCTGCAACCGAGACCTAAAAAGGGCTAGCGACCGGAAAAACACAAGTTATCGTTGTAAGGCTTTCCCTTGACTTTATCAAGTCCAATAATATACTTGTTGGCACTGATAAAGCCGGGTAATTCGAAGCCTGCACCTAACGAGAAGGATGTGTGGGTGACCACATATCTAGCGCATACTACACGAAACACTACCCACTTTGAATTGGGTTGTTCTTTCATAATCTCATGGAGGATATCGACAGTTTGAATGTGTTCAATCAATCTGTTGATATCCTCAAGGCTAGTAATCGTGAATGGAACATTTAAAATGCTGTTATTGTTATGCGCATAAAAGAACCTGTAACTGCCATCCTCAATATCTCTTAGAATGAATGAGAATGAGATGTTGATCTTGAAGGAGAGCGTTTACGCGTTGAAGATCTCGGTAATTTGGGAACGCAAAGTGTCTTCGGAGAATGAACCCTGATGAAGTGGAAAATTGTACACGTCTTGAATTGTACCTGTCTCAGGCTCGCTTAAGATCACATTTGCATTACTCAAATAAACCTCGCGCAATTCTTCGTCAATCTCACCATTCTCATTCATCCAAGGACTATCATCCTAGAACAGAGTTTCTAGTTCATGTCTTCTATTCTTTCGGGCAAGGTGGTCGTGATGAACTCTCCGCGTGTGCACCTCCAATTGAAAGTGTGAAGCGAATGTTTCTGTGCATTGTTCGCACGGAATCATACAAGGTTGCCCCTCGTTTGAGGCATGAGCATTTCTCTGATGACGGGTCAAGGACGACTTTCCCGTATACGTCTTCTTGCAAATGGAGCACTTGTGCTCCATGGTCCTGTTCCTTTTTGTGTGGACGTATCCCACGTGGCGTTGAAGCGTAGATCTCAATCGGAATGTTTTGTCACACTTTGGACATTTATAGTCTCTCTCTTTATCGGTCATTCGAGTGTGATGAATATCACATACGTGTTGGTTCAAGGCAAGTTCTTGGATGAAAACTCGCCCACATTTTGTGCACAGATGGTGCCCTTCTCGATGCACCACTCTCTCGTGCGCTTCAAAAAGCCCAGCATCTATTCGACGGTCGCATTCGGAGCATTCTATCGCTGTAGTCTTGCGAGCATCGAATTCGTTTTCAGCAAATTCTTTACATATTTTCTCCTAAAACTTTTGATCGGCCTTCTCCTTTTCGTGTTGAATTACTAGCTTTTCCTCGCGAAGACATTGAGAGTTCGTATTCGATGATGCTTCATAATTCTGAAAGAGAGAAAAGATAATTAGCAAGTTTGTCATAGGAAGGCTATTCATGATAAATGTAAGTAATAAGATAGGCATGCAGTCACTTTCATTAGGTTCGATATCCTTGATTTGTGTAACAACATATAAGCTGTGTCAAAGGAGTGCTGGCAATATACGATTCATATAAAAGTATTAAGACACTCACCTTCGTTTAGTCTGATGCGTTTTTCCTCGCGAAGACACTGCGAATCCGATATCGATGCATCGAAGTAGTCTGAAGAGAGAAGGGATGATTATAGCAAATTTGTGACAGGAAGGCTAGCAGCAATATAGGAATTATCATGGAAATTACTACTCCGGCAACAATTTTAGTGTCTGGACCAACTGGTTCGGGCAAAACTCAGTGGGTAAAAAGACTGATACTGGAAGATTTTTTCGAACCTAAAGTCGATGATATTTACTGGTTTTACGGAGCCTGGCAAATTGCTTATGAGGAATTGAAACATAAAGTGACTTTCATTGAAGGAATGAATGATGAAATTCATGAACGATTGACTGGAGACAGGAACACACTTTTGGTTTGCGATGATATGATGGATGAATTGGTATCGAATAGCAAGCTATCTAAATTGTTTACCGAACAAAGCCATCATAAACGTATCACGGTGATCTTGATAATTCAGAATCTTTTTCTCAAATGTACATATTTCAGGAATATATCACTCAATTCGCAATATCTAGTACTGTATAAGAATCCCAGGGATAAATTACAAATTTCTCGAATAGGACAGCAGATTGGAATGGCCAAGACGGTTACAGAAGCATTCAGAGATTCTACATCGGAACCCTATGGCTACCTTCTCATCGATTTGAAGCCCGACTGTCCGGAACAGTTACGATTGCACACAAACATTTTCCCTTCAGACCAACACACAGTAGTGTATCAAGCCAAATGATGACAATTCAATCTTACAAAAAAATCTATAAAAGGAATCAATCTTTGAGATTATTTCAAAAGCAAGAGCAGGAGAGAGAGAGAGAGATGAGGCTATTCTCTAATTATGGGAAAAGCAAAACGTTCAAACGGTGATGAACTGCAGAATCACTCTAAACATAAACTACACAAGGTTAGAAAATACCTTCCACATCCGCACGTACTTGCGGGGTGTAAAGGAATGCATCAGCGGAGAGGACTAATTGAACATTGTCATCCAGCACTTATAAAAACCTTGAGTGAGGTGTGTGCCAATTCCCTAAGGGGTAATATTGAACATTTCGATAATGATAAAAGGAAACTGAAACGGCATAAAAAGTGGATACACACACTTATTGATAAAAGTCTGCCGTTAAAACATAAACGCGAAGTAGTCATACAAAACGGATGATTCAACATCTTATTAAATCCTATATTAACGGGTTTGTTCGGATTACTAGACCTGTGTAATTAAGAAGTTAACAGCTTTTCAAGATGCAGAATACGAGAAAAATGATTTTGGTTCCCGAACACCAGTTTACACAGAGACAAGGAAGAGAATTCAAACATATAACGGCACCAATTGAAAAAAATGAAGTTGTAAGTCTAGACGATGAAATGAATGCTATACTGACACGTCAAGATATAAGTGTGGAAGAAAAATCAAAACTTTACAACGATACATTGCAAAGGTTTATGGCTATGTTAAGCAAAATGAAAAAAGGAACAACTGAAACGATAGCGAGGAATCATGAATTATTTGATAAGGATACAACACAACTCAGCGTAGCCAATCCACAGAAAGTTGAAGGTGAGAAACAAGGGGTTGAAGATAATGCCAGAAAAACAGAACACCAAGATAACGAATTTGCCAGCGACGACTATAACCCTGTTGATCAGCTAATCATTGATAATATATCTGCGAAAAACAGAAAAAAAGCAGACTATCATTAAAATGTTAAAGACCAAGAACCACTTATTGAGTTGGTACAAGAATGAGAACATGATCTACAAAGGAAAAGAGACGTTACAATGCGACGTTTCGAGCCCTGTCACTTCAGTCAAAAGCTGTTGCGCGTTCACACACAGCTTGGTGATCGATTTTTGTTCGGAATCAAATTGTGAAGAAAAGGTTTGTATTAAATGTATTGATTGATGGCGACCACGGGTACAGTGGACTAGTAGTAGATCATTTCAATTCGTTAATGAAAATTTCATATAGCAATAAATCGACTGAAAAAGATCCACTTGGAATGTCCGATGTTTTACAAGCTTTGAGCGACTCTAGTGTCCCTCTGGCTAAAATCACCAACAAGCGACAACAGGCAAGAGTACGCGATTTGAAAGTAGCCCCACAATTGGATTCAATATTAGCTGTTTCCTTAAACCAATGGGTTTTTTTTCCACAGACTGCTATTAATAAAGGGCTTCATAGAAAGTTATTGTTGACCTTAGGGCTGAAAGAATGTTTATATTTATTGGAATATATTTGGATAATTATTCCTTTTGTTGTAAGGTTCAAAATAATGCGTGGACATGCTGGCACATGTTGTGTAAATTTAGCTTGTTTTGAATAAAACAATTCTCTGATACCATAATCGTCATATTGTTCATGCTGTCCATCATTTAAAGATGAAAATTGTAAATGTTGTATCCACAGCCGATTTAAATTGTGTTCTGAATTTGAGGAATTTTTGTCATAATACAGCGAATGCAATTTATAATCCGAAAAAAATCAGTAGATTGAATTGGAGACACCCGAAGATTATTGGAAGTGCATTACTGTTTCAAAATGGTAAAATAGTCCATGCAGGTTCGAGATCCATCGATGAAAGTAGAAAACATATTCGCCAGTATGCTCGCCTATTGCAGAAAATGTCTTATAATGATGTCAAAATTACGAATTTCAAAGTGCAGACTATGACAGGAGTTAGAAATCTAAAGAGGTCATTGAATCTAAAAACCATATCTAGATTCCTTCCAAACGCCTCATTTGAGCCAGAAATATTTCCAACTGTGATGTTTAGGCAAAATGGACTACACTTCTCAATCACAAAGCGAGGTAAAATTATCATTACCGGTGGAAAGAGCATAAAAGCGATGAGAGAGGAAGCCGATAGCGTAGTTCTCCTTATCGAAATAAGTGACTGAGTGAGACATACGACAACATCAACAAAACCTTCATTATATTATCAGCATGCCTTTGTTAGCTCCCATACGAGATCGGGAAGAAATATATATCGAGAATGATCAGGTCATGAGTAGAAAGAGGATACACGTACTAGTCATTGCGGCTAGTACTATTCTATTCGCATTTGGAACAGTTGGTTTTGGAGCCAATGCCATGATTCGTTGCGATATGCAAGTCGCCCATCAGAGTATCTAACGGCTAATAGAACACGCAAATATGTTGACGCTTTACCCAAACTGGTGAAAGGTTATAATCAGAGTTATCATAGGAGCATAGGAACTAGCCAAAATTTGGTGACAAAGGAAAACGAAGCTGATGTTTGGCAGCGTTTGTATTACAAGAGTTCCCGGCAGAAGAAACCAACAGGTTCTGGCACACTATCTGCATTGAAAGTGGGGGATTTTGTTAGAATAAGTAAAACCCGTCATCAGTTTAGCAACCCATCATCCCTACCTACTTGGAGTCATGAGGTTTTCAAGATACTTAAAATTGTCTATTTAGGTCCTGTTGTATAAGAGATATCGGATTCAAATTCATCTAACATAAAAGGGAGATTTAATAGAGAGGAATTGCAAAAGGTCATAATCAATGAAGGAGATACAGTAGTTATGACATAGAGAAGGTGATCAAGACACGTGGAAGTGGTGCTAGGAAAGAACTGTACGTCAAGTGGCTAAATTGGCCGGAGTCGTTTAATAGTTGGGTAAATGTAAAAGATCTCGCACATTAACTGATAAAGAAAAGACTACAAAAATGTATGCCAACAGAAAATATTTTTATCTCACCTTACCGACCAACTCAAATATGGATATTCATCCCGGGAATACTCAGAGTGATTTTAAGGTGAGATTGAGGGAGATGGTTAGATTGCAAGGTGAATGGGAATGTGCCTTATCCGAAATTCACTATCCAAATGCATTTTATAACGTTCAAATATTACCTACCCGATGGTGTGTGTATTGGGAGTGAAATTGATGCAGGACAATATGAACATCCCACAGCACTTACAAAAGCTTTGAATAATGGAATAAAGAAAGATCATGCAGGAAATGTGGCTTTCGTATACAATAAATTCACTCAGAAAGTCTCCATCATACTTGGATTAGATTTTGCTGTCAAATTAGATGATCTCTCAATGATTTTAGGTTTTAACAAGAGTGAGTTTGTGTCATATTTCAATAATGAAGATGTGGCTACCGATCACAATCTCACTTTACAGCCGGAGAAGAAAACGTTTACTTCATCGCGTGTGATTAATATAGACAGGGGTTGGTACAAATTTTTTGTATATTCGGACATAGTAGCATCGTCTGCTGTGGGCAATGTCCAAGCAAATCTCCTACGTATCATAAATACCTCGGGACGCAGAGGCGACATTATCAATGAAGTGTTTCTAAGACCGTGACGTGTTTTTGAATAAACAATTTAAAGTATGATAAAGTGTGCAATACGCAGAGATCGATCATTATTTAAGAGCCTTTGCATGAGAACAGACTGGAATTAGAGCGAGGAAAAAAACACCATCAGAGTTTTCAATAGGCTGAGCAGGAGCAATCGTAATGTCTTCGCCTGCTGATCTAATTATCGTTGAATCGCCAGCAGAAGTGAGAAAGAGAAAGCCAACCTCACCGCCTGATGTGCCAAGTCAAACGACTCGAAGCCGGAGGAAAATAAGGGGGACCGGGATGACTGATCCAAGACTCGCGAATTTGAAACGAAAAATAGACTTTCAATTTGTCAGTAACAGTGGCGTGGATTATAAACCAGAATATCACGATAACAAGAATGACTTGACGCCAAAGCAGCAGCAGCAACAAAAAGAACATCTAGGTGGTCAGCAGCAGGAGATTTGTCTACCGTATAGAATACATTTGGGTAGAGATCGTTTCTTCTAAATCAAGGAATGGAAGGAACAATTGCTCTTTCATTTTCGGTCATATGCGGAAGTTTCAATTAAGGATAATTCGCAGGAAACAAAATGGGTGCCTACGAAAAAAGGAGTCGCATTGAATAAATTGCAAATGTTGCATTTGCTCATGTCCATGGATTCAATAAATGAAATACTGTCAAAGACACCATCACAAGAAAATGAAACAACTTTATCGTTGCATCTAGGAGGAGGACATTACTTTAGCATAAATTCGTACAAAGGAGGCGTATACCTTGACATTAGAACATATTTCTTACCAGAAACCTGTGAAAACCCAAGCTTAAGCTTCCACGCAACAAACTAAACATTCTTTAACCCCTTCAAAATTCCCATCAAACAAGAATGTTTAGTAAACGCTTTCTCAAGGACTTTGAACAACCCATGGAGGTAATACCTCCATGAACAACCTGCACAAACATGCACGTGGCCATGGTAACACAAAATGGCCGACCACCCCACAAAACAACCAAGTACTATAGTACACGACCCTAATCCAAGATGGCCGACAATGTGCAAAATGGATAGTGTGTTAGCATCACTATACTACTGTAAAATAAGCAAGGCAGATGCATGCTTGCCAAGGGCGGCCTACTGGAAAAAAAAACGGTATGGACGCCTTGATAAGTGATGACCATTCGTTATTCTTTTACCCAGTATCCTTGTAAAAATACAACGGTGTTGGCGATTTTTAACTGGGATAATTTATTTCGAAACAAAAAGAAATTAACCGGTAAAAATAGTCTGATTCACTACACGTGCATGATGCATAGAGTTGTTGATGTAATTTTATCTAGGGGGATTGTAAATATTCTGCACTAATTGCAGGATGCTTTTTAGCCATGATACTATCTGTAATTTTGATGTGGTTAGGAACATTTTAACGTCAACAATCCAATGCCGCCTCAGGATATCCCGAACCGAGGCGAAGATGACGTCAATTGGTCATGTGATTTCCTGTCAAAATGGCGTATCCTTAAATTCCCTGAAATATTTTGAAGTAAACTGCATCTAAATTCACCACTTGATCAACGGAATATCTTATTCAAAGCCAGGTACTCTGATTATTATTAGTTTAGGAACGTAACCAGTGTGTTGCCATATCTTTATTTAGCGATATTTGTCTGCATTTTGACGGCTTTGATTACTTAAAGTATGTATAACATCCTCACACATTCATCAAGCATAACTCTCCGCCATCCATCAAGCGAAGCTCCCAGGCCGACAGTCCTCTAGTTATCTACCAATCCAAGCTGTCGAAATAATCATTCAGAAGCACACATTTAGTTGGCTTTAGTTGGCACCTGGTACAGTGCAGTGATTCATTTCGATATGACTACGTGTCAAGCAACCAAACGCTTTTTTAACGTGAAGTATGCCCAATTTGTGGCAGTGTGTGTGGTGGTAACGCTAATATCATTTCATCACGGATTCCAAACATACATTTACCGTACGTATTGAAAGCGTCGTTATTGCTGTACACAATATTAATCAATGGAAGTGAAGCTTTGGTTACCATAACGTGCACGCACAGACTTATTTGGAAAGGTGAATTATGCTTCTTTGGTTCATTTAGGCAATCTTCCAGGTTGCCATAAAAAATAGCATCGGTGCCTAATTCAATAGTTTATTTCGAATACGATGTACACCCTTGTCGGAAAGTTTAAGGACACTTTTTTTTACAATTTTCTCAAAAACTAGGAGGCCAACTGGAACCAAAGTTTTATCATATCTGGATAAACTTATTGTGTGTAATTAACAATAGCTTTGTTTTTTATAGTCAATTGGGTAAAAACGTTATGGACCTTTTTCCAGAGGCATGTGTTTTTTTTTTACTTTTTTGTCTGTAGATTTTTCTGCCATTTTTTGCAACATCATCTGAACACATTAACTAAAAGCAATTTCTAGCAAAAAATAGTAAGTTTGATCAAAGGTTTTAAAGAAAAAGATATAGTTTTTTGCCATTTTCTTAATGATATTTTGCTGGCCCAGATGACACCTTTTGACACTAGCCCAATGATCATTACAGTGGTTATTGGTCACAATCATTGATGTGCACTCCAGTCAAATCCTCACCCCATGTCAGATTACGAGACCACATCTGACAATATGATGTGCATTTGGGTCAGGGCCTCAACCCATGTCAGATTACCTCACCACAGACAACAGGCCAAGCCAATTGCAGTGCTGTTTCTTTCTACTGTAAACATCCACCACAGGCAAGAAGTTTTTTCTAAAACTAAGCCTGAAAAATGACCAAAGCCCAGGAACAAATTATTACTTTTAACTGTAAAGGCATGGTCTGCAATGAACAGCAATCAGGGGCATAGGGTTTAGTGACCTAGCTTGTTGCCGAAATACACAGGACATGAGTTCGCTTGCGATTGAATTGGGTATAGCAACCAAAACTTCTTCAGTATGACAAGAACTCCATCATGTAAAACACTTTTGAATCGTTCCAATTGCCTTGTCCTGACCTGTTCAGCCCACACACTGTGGTAGGACACTGTTCAGTTACACGAGTTACCAAACTCCCAGACAGACAATGCCAGTAAGCAAGTCGGTCCGAGGGGTCATTTCGAGATTTGCTGAAAAGTCATAGCAATTGGGAGTATTTTTTGACAAAAACCTCAAAAAATTGCTTTGCAACAATCTTTTAACAACAAACTGTTCTTAAAGTTGCTTTGGTTATTGTGTCCAGATGATATTGCAAAAAAAAAACGGCAGAAAAATCTGCAGACAAATACGTTTTAAAAACATGCCTCTAATTGACTATAAAAACCAAACCTGTTGTAAATGATACCCAAGAAGCTTATCCAGATATGATAAAACTTTGGTTCAAGTTGGTCCAGTAGTTTTTGAGAAAATTGTAAAAAAAACTGGTGTTCTTAAACTTTCCGACAAGGGTGTACATGTATATTCTTTCATTTTCGTATCTTCCTATCTAGGGAACGACTCGTGTCGGAGACTACTCGAGTATGGAAGATTTTATGGGGAAACGTGGCAGCCTTTTGGGTGTATGATGCATAATTACTCGAAAAGGTTAGTACGTCTCACCAAAATTTAGAAACACCTTTACATTCATTAAAGCTGAATTGTCTCCATAAAAAGAGCCTGCACCATGTTTTAAAAAAAGGAAGCCGCGCCATCGTGCGACTATAGCAACTACCATCTTCAATGTTTTAAAGGACTGTCCGCCATGTTTTAAACGCCCGCTGATATGATATACCACCTCCCTTTGTAGGTGGCGCTGTCGCTCACCAATTCAGGAGCCGTGCCATGTTTTGGACAGGGCCTGTCGCAAGTTGTACACTGCATGTACGTTGGGAATGCTTCGATTGTGGCCCGTGTACATGTCGGAGGACAGGAACGAGCACTTACATTGGAATCCATTGAGAGTTGTTGTCGTGTCGGCTTCTGAAATGTTGAATGACAGCGCCACCTACAAAGGGAGGTGGTCTATCATATATGAGGGCATTTAAAACATGGCGGGTGGTGGTATAGTTGCAACCTCGTTTACCAAGGGGTCATTGCGCGCTCGTATGGTCACTTGCGCTACCCCTGGTGTCATGTTGAGCTAAAACATATTCGATTGGTCAACGAATAACGTTTGACATGCAAATAAGATGTAAATAATGTTTTGACACTTGGCATATTCATGGCATTATTGAATCGGTAAAAAGGGCGACTTCCAGTCTACATAACCATTTACCCTGATGCGATCAGAAATCAATTGGCCGCCTAATAGATCTTCCTGGACACGGATGATTTTATGAGCTAATGTTGATATGAAGAATTGATTTACTCTACAAAAACAAATTACGTCATTTAGTCGAGCCATTCGGGCACTCAGAGCAAAATAGAACCGAACAAGCACGTGTTACAATACCCAATCGCGCCAGCACTTTTAACATGTTATTTCAAAATCTCTTTTGATAATTTATTTCCATATTCGATTATAAGGCTCTTCCATCTGTATACATCCTGAGATGATTGGTCAATTTTACAATCATTTGGTCGCCACAAACGGTTTTTGGTCATGTTGAAACAGTGCTGACACGTAGTGCCCGGTCAAAGGTATCTGGCGGTGATGAGCGATATGATTGGATATGACGTACACGAGTATCCAGGGTCTAGAAGTGCAGCCATTTTTAATGCTAATCAAGTAGACCCCGGATGTAAAGGTTGATGGCAGTTGCTTTTTACAGGTAGTCGCGCGGTGGCCCGGCTTCCTTTTTGGCTCAACGAAGGGGAGTCTATACAAAACGGCAGTGTCCGTCGTCCGTCGTCCGTCGTCCGTCGTCGTATCCTATTTCTAAAACAGTAGCACGTTTCTTAACCGCTAGGGCTATGGACTCAAAACTTTGTATGCATGACCCTCTAGTTTAGATGACCTTTGACAATGAATTTCGATCCGGTCTGATTCTTGACTTGGCCACTAGGGGGCCAAAACTGAAAACATAAACAGTGTGATATCTCACTTATTAGTGATTTGTACTCAGACCAAGGATACATCACATATCGTACGGGTTTTTTATTTGACGTACTTGTCAAGGTCACAGAGGTCAAATGGCGTAAATAGGCTATTTGAGCGTAACTGTGGCACGTTTGTTAACCTCTAAGGCTATGGACTTGAAACTTTGTGCAAAGGACCCCCTTATTAGTGATTCGTTTTCAATAACATTATTATGGGAGGTTCTCCTTGCAAGGATACATCACATATCATATGAGTTTTTGATTTGACCTGCTTTTCAAGGTCACAGAGGTCAAATGGCGTAAATTGGTCGTTTGAGTGTAACTATGGCACGTTTCTTAACCACTAAAGCTATGAACTTGAAATTTGGTACACATGACTCCCTACGCCATGTGACCTCGGACACCGACTTTCGATCTGATCTGGTACTCAACTTGGCCACCAGGAGGCCAAAGTAAAATAGGTAAAAAGTGCAATATCTCGTTTATTACTGACATGTTTTTGATGATATTCTTATGGTACTTACTCCAAGCAACGATACATCACATGTCATACCGACTTTGGTTTGACCTATATACTATACATGTACAATGTTTCTTAACCTGGATGAATTCCAAAGCATCAAATATCTATACGGTGAATACAATGGCCCCTGGCCTTTTCATTTAAAACATGGCGCAGGCTCTTTTTATGGAGACAGTTCAGCGTTAGTGCATATTTTTTCTCACAAATACGCACACATTTTCTCAAATATAAGAACAGTTTTACAATGGTACAGTTTATTATTAGCACGCCTCTTTGGTAAATAACACAATACACAAAAAAATAAAGTAACGATCCAGGCACGGCAAAATAATATACACAGTGAGTACTACAATACAGAAAATGATCTCAAAAAGTTGAGAAAATTTGGTCACATGATGTGCCATGACCAAATAATCTCAACATTTTGCGATTTTTTTCTTCTTTACATCAAGTGTAAAAAAGATATTTAAAATCGTTGATGCGATCAAAAATATATTTTGTGTACATCAGTGTACACTTTGGTACAGCATCGTATACCTCTGTTTGTAAGCAAACACTTGCCTTGCATTGCAGTAGTGTTTGGTGGTGAACAAGTTCTAAGGAAAGTTATTATGCATTTAAGGCCTTTTTGGTAGTCTGGTAAAGTTCTGCATAGCCAGTAAAAAAACTTCCACAAAATACATGGAATTTGACACCAGTCTGTTTTCTCACCACATGGTGTCATTTTGTCAAAAATTCTTGACTCTATTTTTGAATGTGCGCTATTGGCACAACGACTCAGATCACTTTTCAAAGCAGTGGGAAGGGTAATTCACACTCCTTGTACGGTATGAGCCTAAAGAAATCTTACCGTACAATCCTGACTAATAAAATGTAATAACACAACAGACATTTTCAAAAATATTGATTCTTTCCGTGGTGTATCAAGCATATGATATAACGAAACCGTGTTTCTACTGTCAATGTTCTTCAAAATTAACATCATTGTTCCCCATTTCATTGTCGGACAGTTCGTCGAACCCCCAAAGTAACTCATCTGCGTTTGCATCACGGTAATGTCCATCGGACTCAGGTGTCAACCCGGCTACTTGATCGAGAAGCCTAGGCCGCAGATTCCGGGGGCACTGCATCCCACTCTCGACTAACAATGACTGTAATGATATTTGATCACAGTTCCCGTCATTGTCAGTATTTTCTATCTTCTATTGTTTCCAGTACCTTCTTATTAGGGCTTTCAAACCTCTCATTATTGTAAGGTCCAGAGGCTGTACCAAAGAAGTACACTTAGCTGGGATATCATCCAGCAGAATTACAGCTTCAACAAGTGGTTCGCAGAACTCATCTGCATGATGAGGACGGAACCTATCCACAAGAATCAAGATGTCGGTTGGGTTCTATTCGACACTATACGGGAAGAAGACGTGTCGCAACCAGTGTTGTAAAGAGTATGTGTTTTCCCATCCAGATCGTGATGAGGTTACGCGTACGTTTGCTGGAATGTCATTTAGAGCACGAATTTGACGGAGAAAACCTGATTCCCTGAACACTATGGACCGGTGGCTTCTCCCCATTAGATCCGATAGCAAGTCCCATGGTACACTTGAGCTAAGCATTCCCTCTCGGACACCAGGCGTTGACATAGACTTTCCCTTTTACCTCTGCCATATACATATGAGGGAAGTCAAGCTGAGCAAAAGTCTCATTAAAGTTGTAGAGGGTGTTCACGTGGTTTTCTGCAACATTTTCTCGTCGTCAATTTTGGAATGCCTTGGCAAGACATAATTTATAAGACGTGGCAATAAAACCACCAACACCATCAAAATCACAAGGTTATATCTCAACATGTTCGGACTTTTAGAATGGAGGGGTGAATAAACCCTGGCCTTAAATAGTGCATAAAATCATGTAACCCTGGACCTCGTTTGTGCCCACACTTTATATCAATTGCAACAATCGGAGCTATATAAATCGACCAGTGGTTGAACTTACCATTTACCCATATTGGCCCCATATTGGACTTTGTAAAATTCCAATCGACCACCGATTAATTGAATTCTCACTGTATATCAGCCGCTACCAAAACTTGTGAGTGTTTATGTTGTTTGCTCCTCTCATATTGAAATATAAAAGCAATTTTAACGAATAAGTTGAGTCTCAAAACGGTGATTATTTCTAAAGTCGACGCCATCTGGCTAAGCCTGCATGACACGCTCATCAATGGTAACGCTGTGATCTCCGCATAAGCGATAGGTTACCGCGCTGAAACGTTTTAAACAATAATTCGGGGTATTTTTATCTTTAACCAGTGACGCAAGAAGATGCTTTTCATCCCAAAATAGGACGTCCAAGATCGTCTTCGTTGGAGACTCACGAATACGGAACCTGTTTTACGAGTTTTCTGCTTTGTTTACGTCAAAATATGGTAAAAGGAGACAAGGTGTTTTTTATGATATGAGTTTCGACGTTGAGGAGATCAATTTAAAAGTGGTGAGTGAGTGAGTTAATACAATAAGCTTAGAAAAATGCAAATTATCATAAACCGGGAGATGTTTTATCCCATATGTACGAAAAATGGTATCTCATCGATCACGGATCATATTGCGATTCTTGTTTAATTAGATGTTGCAAATCCTCTACTCAAGTACCAATTACATTATGGAGTAATTGACTTTGGCGCGAGTCATATTTCTTGTTGTGTACCAGCTAGCTCTTGTTGCAGCAATTTTTTTTCAATTAGTTTTTGGCTCACCGTTAGGGGAGTCTGTACGATAACCCTGTGTCCGTCGTCATCCGTCGTCGTCGTCCGTCGTCGTCCTTATCCTGTGTGGCACGTTTCTTAACCGCTTGTGCTATGAACTTGAAACTTTGTACACATGACCTCCTAGGTCAGAGGTACTCTGACACTGAATTTCGGTCCGGTCTGGTTCATGACTTGGCCACAAGGGGGCCAAAACTGAAAACATAAAAAGTGTGATATGTCTCCTATTAATGATCCGTTTTCAATAAAACTTTTATGGCAGGTACTCCATCAAGGATACATCACATATCATACGGGTTTTTGGTTTGACGTACTTTTCAAGGTCACAGAGGTCAAATGGCGTAAATTGGCCGTTCGGATGTAACTATGGCACGTTTCTAAACTGCAATGACTATTGATCCCAAATTTGGTACACATGAACCCATTAGTCAGGTGATCTCAGGGACCGAAGTTCGGTCCAATATGATTCACCACTTGACCACCAGGGGGCAAAATCCAAAAACCTTAAAAATTTGATTATTCCTTCACTTCTTGCCCGATTGCCACCAATTTGATATCATGGGTACATCTAACCACCATATAGTATATGTCACACAGGTTTTTAATTTGACCTACTTTTCAAGGTCACAGAGGTCGAATGGCGTAAATTGGCCGTCAGGCCGTAACTATGGTACGTTTCTTAACCGCAATGACTATTGATCACAAATTAAGTACATATGTACCCATTGGTCAGGTGATCTCAGGTACCGAAGTTTGGTGCGATCTGATTTGCCGTTTGGCCTCCAGGGAGGGGGCCAAATCAAAAATTCTTCAAAATGCTATTATCCCTTAATTACTTGCCCGATTGGCACCAATTTTATATCACAGGTATATTTAATTCTTACAACCAATCAATGTGTCACCCGGGTTTTTTTTTTATTTGACCTACTTTTCAAGGTCACAGAGGTCAAATGTACTGTAAATTGGCCATTTTGGGGAAATTGTAATTGGTTGGACCTACATCAAACCTAACACTACATGACACAATACCATGCTCTTCATCCATCTTTCCTCCACATGAGGTGAGCGCAATGGCCCTGGCCATTTCATTTTTCTTTTCTTCTTTTGATCGAAAACACAACCAAAATGGTTGAATGGCCTATTTTATCGTGTTACTAGCAAGTGACGTTCTATTTTACCACACGTATCGATGCAAGATGACCACGATGTTAATTACAGCGACATGCCTGTCGAAGAACGGAATTTGCATGTGATTTTCGATATATTTTCAGGATTTTCTGTGGAGACAATTCCCGGACAAAGTTATGTTGAACGAATATCGAAAATGGGAACACATGTCGGAATCAGCAAGACCCAGTCTCATTGTAACTGGTGTGGCTATTCATTCAATTGTGAGTGCAGTCGAATGCCTGACATTGAAGTTCTACCTTCATTTCATTGTTGACCCAATGATACCAGACCAGCTACAGTAACATGAGAAAGAACTCGAACATTGCCAATCCCGTTACTACCGATAAAATGCAGTCGCTCGATCATATTTAACAAAGTACATGAAATTCAATGACCGCAACTGGAAGATAACTTTCCATAGTTGACCAATTTTTCAATCACTACCAAGTTCGAAAAAGCGATATACGATCTTTAAGTACTCTTTCATTTCTTGACTCACCAACGTAAAGCTTCTTCTAGATTATTAGGATTATGAAAGGTGTATAGGAACTGCTTCTGACTTGCTCTGTGTTGAAAACTTCTCCGATATAATCACCATTTTACTTTGCACCTCGAATGCATTTTCGTTACATTGAATTCAGTTTAAATGTTAGTTCCTTTTTGTAGGCATGATGTCTATTTTTTATGCAAAAGACGAATTTCTACTTGTTTTATGTATTGATTAAGTTTTATAAAGATAGTTCTGTTACGTCCTTGCAATCACCTTGCGCATTTCTTGAAATTTCCTTGCACTTTATGTCTTCGCTTTCAGTTTTTTCTTGCTCCAGTAGAGGGCAACTCGACTGTACTTGAATACTACAGAAGCAATCTTACACAAATAGTACCATACATCGACGCACTGAGGAAAACTACCAAAGTCATTTGGAGGATACAAGGTTGTTTGATATTCATTTTGATCCACCCGAGGCCCTCTCAATAGACGTACAGTGTGCTCGATGCGTGTATCACCACCTATTTCCAACTCGTCTTGCCAACTCCTTGCCCGAAATGCTTAAAATGTGGATAATTGTATTCTGTTAAGCTTTTAATAAGCTTTTGATATTTTTAAACATCATCATGCCACAGTACGTTTGATGCTGAATCTAGTTTTGTAGCAGGCTTTTGCCTGTGGCTCAGTCGGAAAGTCGTCGCAAGAGTAAGGGATTTGTTTTGACATTAAAGAATTAATGACTTAGGCACAGAAAGCGAGTGCCTCAACCGAAGAGTGGATCGAAAAAGTAACCGAGTTAACCAAATTACCAACTAATAGCCATCGCTACCTTCTATTGTTTCAGATCCCGTGGAATACTATTATTTGTCTGGTAAATATTTGAGGATTACCAATTATTGGATTGATCGATACAATGATGCAGCTGACCACGTTTTGTAAGTTTCGTTCTGATCAATCCTAGCCTGTCATGCAAACCATGACATTTTCGTTGTACGTTATAAATGATAATTTCAGGGTGGGGGGTGGGGGGTCTGAAGTTAGGAGGGTGATTTTTGACGGCGTTTAACACCCGAGTCAGTACCCGACGGGTTATGAGGCTCCATACGTTAATTAACAATTTACATGAATCTTACAAGACCCGCAGTCGATCGGCTTTTTTCAACATATATTTAGTGCTTCTAAATCTTTTGATCTCTGTGAGGCGGTAATACACGAATACACCATCGACGTGCTTCTGTGGGCAAAATGAGCAGATTGTGAAATGGAAGTTTTTGTCGGGTTAAAGTTTTGATCTGTTTTTAAAGCTGGTGTGATTACATTCATGTTCATCCAGTCAGTCGGAGAGGAGTAACGTGCTAGAACTGGTCGTATTGAGCATTCGAGTGCATTTCCCAGTAGTTCTCGTACTCGGAGTCGGAGTCTAACGGCTGCTTATCCTGTCTATTGTCGCGTCTCTCAAAAGCAATTTAAGGATGGCCTATGGCACCAACCCGATGTTTCAGTGGCCAGCGCGTGTCATCGGGCCATGGGATCACGGTTTCGAGTCCAGGAAGATTCCTTTTCTTTCGTTCGTGAACGTTAAAGTTAATATTATTAGTATTACTATCAGCCTGACAAAAATCAATGATTCAGGTCTTTATGGTCTGAATAGTGCACATTGAACCCCGGGGCGGAGGCGGGCCTGTCCGATCAGGAGAATGGTTCGAATCGGAGGCTGTAAGTTTATAGTCTACTTCTGAATCTGTAATGAGATATATTTCTTGCTTTTCTAGGCAGAAGTCTGCGGCAATGATTTGGAACACCTCCCGTCAGCAATTCGTCCAAAGCAAGCCAAATCGTACACGTGACGGAATTCATATATTAGCAAGACCCTTAAACTTGGTAGGTGGTGCATCGGAAATCACATGTTCAATGGTTTATATTCTTTAAAATCAACCAGTATAATAACAGTTGTAGCACGGCAAGTACATGTATAGCCCATATTTTGTATGTATCGCTGCTTGGTTAGACTGTAAGTCATATTGTCCAAACGCACTAAACTTTGTTCGTATCAGGCGGATAACAAAAACGTGCAAAAATAATTACAAACTTGATAACATCGAATAAACATGTAGCAAGCTCATACATAGCAATAACATGCAATTAAAGGCTTTACTAGTTCGTATTCATAATAACTGCACTACGGCATTGTGTATCAGTGCATTTCTATTTAACTGGACCACAAGTAATTACGAACGACGTACCCCTTTAAGTAATAAGCCCAGCCTCGTTTTTGTTAGTCAATCTCCGAGATAAATAGACGACTTACCTATAGTCGTTCATCCTAAAAATTACAATAATTATAGTCGTGAATACTAGTAAGTTAAACAATGTTTCTTTTTTCAAGGATATGCAGATGATCGTCAACGTACATTGTAACAAAATGGGCCTCAATACCGGCACGTGTTGCAGAGGAGCTAAACCTGTCACCAACTTGCAAGTTGGGACTGCAATCTTCTTTGCAATATGGTAAAAACAAGTACAATTGCCATGCATAATTTCTGCTCGTTATTAACCTAGCCCAAGAGTTTTATCACAAAGCATGTCACAACAACGCACATACAAAGTTGCAACTCTCTTCATATGATTAGGTCCCTGTCTTATTTTCAATGTTTTTAGGGGTTTTTTTCATACAAAACAAGGAAACTGAGCTATAGGTAACTGTCTTTGCCTGGTCACTGAGAAATACTAGACGAGTGTAATTGCAGTTACCTGGTCATAATAATGTAAACTGTGCCTTTCTCAAGTCGCTTTCACCACCTTCTCTCCAAATTCGCCGGGGTCCTCCCCGTGAACCTGCAAGTAGTTAGCTTTTGTTAAAAGTCTGTGTAATCGACAGAATACGTTGGCTTTGCACAGTTGCTCAATCATGGTGATAATAGCCAGCAAAGTTCGAGTGCGAAACGAAGGTAACCGCTGTTACTTTTTTTTCAGTGTACCCGGTTCTGAGAGTTATCCCCTCGTACGCTGAAAGATAGATTGACATGTTTTTTTCTGTGTTTCCCCTTATAAGAGAAAACATGGTTCCCTGACTGCCTATAGTATCTAAACACTGAAATACGGGGAGCAACAAAAGGTTTTACGCCACAATCGGCTTCAGCGAAAGACGTTGGTAATTGAATATTTGACGAGGGTATAGGAACTGTCATGTTTCTATAGCGATTGGTTTAGAGTTCATAGCGGCAGCCTTTACTGATACATTGTCCAATCCTTTATATAGGGACATACTCTTCTAGTTGATCGGGGTATAATTAGATTAACACACATTCGAATTCTATCTTGAACCGTCATTCTTTTTTGCAGTTGTCTCCATTTTTCATTGATGTGGATGTATCGTAAAATATGCCATCTGCTCAGCAATTCTGTTGAAAAAGGTCAGTTACCCGGCGTGATCGACATATTGTAATTTTGTTCAACATGCAAGTGATGTAAATTATACGCAAACGTAAACCAATAAATCACTTGTCCAGTATTCCTTAAAACTTACAACTGGTCATTTTGGGTCCTTAAATTTTTAAGATGTACCAATGAAAGCTAATTCAAACCTTTTTCACAAGGCCAACCAAAATTCCAAATCTTATAAGAGCATCCGATATCCCTTCTCTATAACATTAAAACCTTTTGTTTGTTTTTCTGCAAATAATTGTTAATGGATATGAAACCCATTTTCAACTTAATGTAGTCTTATTTTCTCTCCATTCAGAAGAAATTCCGATTATCCACGAAAAACCGAAGCCAAAAAAGTGCGATGATGACTGCTATTACGTAATATCATTAGCATTGGCCAAACTTGGGCTGATTATGATGTATTTCTTTATTTGCGACAGGTAAGATGCGATCGATAAGTATAATGAGGCTCAGATAAACCTCCCGACTCGAATCTCTAATGAAAGTTGGCGAAACATTCCTAAATTCCATTTCTTGTTCTGCCCCCAACCCAGTTGGATGTCAGTATGGCCGGTGTACGGTGCTTCGTCGATCTACTGTCAAGTTTGATTATAGGAGATTACGTCTCCTTATAGTCTGGCTGCCAATTCCTGGCTGACGATCGCGAGCCCAGTTTTCCCGGTTTAATTTTAGAATTGTCTCCCCTAGACTTGTTGCCTTCACCTAGGTTAAGGAGGCCATGCAGCGACCGTCTCCCCAAGCAAAAGCATATTAACATCGTTTATATATATTTGGCGAAGTAATCTTTGAATGCAGAGTTGCTTGTTTCAGAACGACGCTCTTCATGAACGAGAGCAAATACTTTAGTTTTGTTACCTTCCTCGTACTATTGGGTATTGTGATGGCACTTGGCCTATTATTCACAAGCAATTCACGACATACAACTTTGCTGCATCGAGACCAAACCGATGAATGGAAGGGCTGGATGCAGTTGATTATTCTCATCTACCACATCACTGGCGCGAGTAAAGTAAGTTGACCATAGAGAAAACAGCAAATTGTCGTGCTAATAATCTCAACGCTGACTCGTCTGTCCTGACCCTTGGCAGGTGAAGTTGTTGAAATCAATCTATGTTTATGATTATTCTTGTATCAACTTCACTGAGATTTCCTGTATCGATCACTATACTTGCTGATTGGGTACGCCGTACCTACTTCGGTTTGCTTGAGCAGGCAAAATACCCAACTCAAGTGCAAATTATGCGCGTCTCCTAGCTGGTAGAGTCCTCTATTGGTAAGCAATTATATATATTTTAGAAACGGTAATGAATGTTGAAAGTGTGAAATTTCCGCGTCTTTTTAGGGTTTGTTTGGGATTTTTTATTAATAATGCTGAACAGTAGTTTTGTCAAAGAAGATTGTATTGCCACCCAATGCTGAACCTTAGTTTGGTCGAAGAAAATTGTAAAGCCACCCAATGCTGAACAGTAGTTTGAAAATTGTAACGCTACCCGTTCTTTTCCACTTTATTTAATTTTTCTTCTTCTTCACTTTATTATAGATACTACCTATTTACATGCATATCCGAGTACTGGTTGCTGCATATCTTTTTCTGTCAGGATACGGCCATTTCTCATTTTTTTGGAACAAGGGAACGTACGAGTTTCACCGCGTTTTTCAGGTTGGTATCGGTGGAAATAGTAACGACATCATATCACATGCATTCTTTGAAGACAAATATTGTTTTTGGTCGTTAATTAAAGAGCCAAAAAACCGTGATTGAATCCCACCAACACTTAGCGCTCCAGAGACCGATGCGACGTGGATAACATAAATTGGCTATTAACATCAACGCTTGTCTAAATCTATTTTCGGTTTTAGTTTAAATGCATTTTGGTCACGACCGCAAAAAAACAGCATGCTGTTTTTTATCATCGGTGTACCGAATTACTGATTGGACTTTGGAGATGCTACCTTTGCTTACGTGTGTATATAAGTACCACATATAGATCATCATTTTTTTGCCAATAATCCTGGAAAACGGCATTTCTAAAAGCAGCTGCACTTGGATATTTTGGTTTAGTTGATGACGATCTTATCACTTTCATTCAAGGAGTGCAAGCTATCAGCTATTTTCATTAAAATTATTAATAATACTAGACGTGCAAAAAGCACATACGAGTACAACCAGTACAACCAGCTGCCTATCATGATAAAGACCATCATGATTTCAAGTTTTAGGTCTTATTCCGCCTCAACCTGTTGACGGTATGTCTGTGCTTTACGATGAACCGGTCGTATCAACACTACTACTTTGTTCCACTCATCTCGTTCTGGTTTCTTGTTATTTGTGCCACCATGGCAGTATGGCCGCGTGCGACAGCAACGCCAGCAGAAGGTAAGCAAACGGTAACAGAAGCAGACGGTAAGCTTTGTATGCGCATGCGATTCTCTGGTTTGATTCTAGAGTTGCAGAAAGAGTATTAAGTCAGACGACGACTAGTTGCCAATGGCAATATACGCCCAGCGAAAAAGATTGCCTCCAATTTGAAATAGCCCAGACTACCCCGGTCTTAAGTAAAACGAGTAGCATTTTTTCACTCCCTCACAAATTCTCAAATTTCCGGTATCTCCTTACTGGTTGTTAGTACTCCAACAAGTTTATTCTGTTCTCTAATTATCACATGTGTAACATCCACATATTTTCCAATATTATACATTTGATAAGAATATCGGTTTAAATGAAACAAAGCTTAAGCGGGACGAAAACAGTTCAGTGCCATTACCGATCACGTCATGTCTGCAACCCGAAATGTTGGTTCGCATTAATTGATAATATTGAAGCATGTATCGTTGTTGGCCCATCATGTATATTGTGATAAATATACAACACGATAAGCCGGTGGAAAATGCTTATCACTCGCGAAGGAGCACAAAAAATAGTTTTTCTGCAGGCGTATTGACGAACAATGAATGCGTTTTGCCGTGAAGCCGGGCACTCCTGGGTCAGGAAAAAATAACCCCCGAGCGTTCATTATTAACGCAAGAGTCTATAGTGTTGCGAGTAACAGCTACAGCAGCAGACCATTGTTTTATGGTTTAAATCTTCTGCGGCATTGGTTGATAATTTAGATTAGTTTTTGCACTCAATTTTATGATCTTAATTGCAGAAAAGAAAAACAACTACTTTTTGTTTAATCTAGAATCTTAGGGATAACGAACCCGAGTACGTAAAACCAAACAGTTTTTGCCAAGCCTCCCCATTATTGGCATCGGACATCGGGTCAGTGAACTACATGTAACCTAGTATCTTAATTATTGCCAATGTTTCATTCCAGCAAATAGCCGTCAGTACATGTATGTAACAGTCAAGTTGGTTATTCTCATAATGGCTGTGTCAGGCATGTTTCTAACCTCGGTAAGTACATTGTTATATATTTAGCCAGAGTCATTCAACCATTATGTTCCACAGGTGGCAATGGGTGGCGGTGATTGGCCACTGTCAGCATTTCGTCGTGGCACAACATTCGCCTCGGAATAAGCTGATAAGTTCTGAATGTATTATACGACGCAAAAACTGCAACAGTTAGTTTTTCATTTGCGTTGTTTTGTTTTACTCATAACCTGATCTTTCCAGGCCGCAACTGAGAAGATATTTCTGTTACCGCCTATTAGGACATTGTTCGTGCTTGGAAAAAACTCTGTTAGGGAGTGGATGTTCCGGTTGCAGCTGGACAGATACGTGAGTAAATTTATTTGGGTTATAACATGTATAATGCAATTATGGCGGATTGAGGCCTCGCCAAGTCGTATGGGATTATCGTCACCTCCATCATGACGTGACAATGATTGCATTGGGTGGATAAAAAACCCCGCAAAACTTCGTGAAGGGTTGATAACCTCTGATAATTTTCTTGCACGGTAATAAATTTTATCCACCAATAAGTTAAGGATTTGTTTTGCTCAATTTAGCGCTAAAAGTTGTGATATTCTGTTTGGCCCCCGATTGAAGAATGCTCGTAAAAAACTGCAATGTCCATAACGGTCACCGAGACGCTGCATGCAGGTGTCATGTATGTGGGAAAAAGGCGGGGTTCAGAATGACACTTCTTGAATTTCTTTCGGCCAAAATCATGGTCGAAAACACGTCTTTGGTGATTTCTAAGGAGCCTTTGCCCATGATTTTGGCATTTAGAAAGGCCGACTCTTTTATTTGACTTTACTAAATACCCATAAAAATATCATGATGAAATTAACACGCACTAAAGGAAAAATATAGGTTAAGAAATGTATGAATTTTTATACGGATTTACCTGGTCTCTTTGATTCCAGCGCTCTGAATTTGCGAGAACATCTGGTCTTTAACGATGTTTGTGATATTTGGACATCGCGAGACCATTTGGTCTTTGAGGGATTTTGTGAAATTTGGACAATACATATTTTGACATGTCATTTTAAAATCAGTATTATTGCGCATGGTTCAAGCGAGCTGTTTTCATTCCCATGAATATATTCAACAATACAGTTAATCCGTCATATATTGCGCACCATACGCGAATTTCATTGCATACGAATAGCGATTTTACTTGTGATATATATATGTACTTATCTTGTCATTTCAGAGTGCCATCTACGGCATGATATTTGCCTTCTGTTGTGCTCTGCTCAAGAAACTCAAAGTTCTTACTGACAGCGAAGAAAATATGCTGTTCTCAAAATGTATATCTTGTTTTGTGACAGTATTATCTGTCTTTGGTATATTTGTAAGTGTCTATCAATTCTAGCTAAATGTCTTATGCTCTCAAAATATTTTTAAAATGACGCTTTTTGCAGTGTGAGGTCTGATATCATAGTGCTTGATATTAAGTAGGTGCTGTTTGAAACGACTACTTACGTATTCCCTTTAAATATTTGTGATGAGAGGCTGTTTATTGAAGGAGAAATTTAGATGCAACCCCATCGTAGTTGAGCGGGGTGAAAAAAAGTGTAAAATGCGGTATTTGAAACCCCGTTTTATTTGTAGCCCTTGCATTATTTTATGCATGGGGATATCAATCAATATCATATGCAGAAAATTAGACCTTGGCTACAAATACCCCCATTCTATCTCATACATGTTATATAGAACGTAAATAAATTGTATCTTTATGTTGCTGATTATTTTTCTTCATTTCAGAGTTACGCCATTCTCGTTTCATTCTGTCATACTAAAGAGGAATGCAATAGAATTCACCCCTACATAACATTCGTACCAGTAAGTCATCACCACGTTTAGGCTGCCTTAATGAGGTGCATTATTTCATGACTACTCAAAAAATGCTCAAGGGCAAATAGTAAGCAACATGTATTCATAGCAACCATGGGGATGGAGTTAGTTGCTGGCTGCAGTACTAGACCCATCAGAGACGCGCATGATGGGATTGATCATGATAGGTAAAATTACCTTACACAGCAGGCCTTTCTATCGTTCCTAACGATTGAACGATCCCACAAGGTCCTCCGCTACAACAAATTTGCACTACCCTACGTCCAATGCTCAGGTCTGTAATTGAAATATTTCAAACATGCATCAAGTTTTGATAAATTTAGTTACTAGCGCAGCAACTCTGATGATCAAATTTTGTATGTGCCAGTTGGCAAATTACTTCCATTCTATAAGGTGCACGTCGACAGAGAGGCGACGTCAACTTGTCGTTTACATGGTTGACACCACCATTGGCCAGATTGACGTGTGGCATGCACTTTCTTAGGCTGTGATAAAATGTTGTTTGTTGATCGAGCCTTCTAATAGGAAAACGACTTTCTGACCACCACGAGCTCGTGTACTAGTCAAATGTCAATGGGGGATGGGTACATTTCAGTTACGATCCGAGGCCTGCTATATGGAGGATGAAAAACCGTAACTGACTTGTAATATTCCTTGTTTTTTCTCCAGATACTTTCCTTTATATTATTAAGAAATACGTTTTATGTCATCCGGAGGAAATATAGTGCTGCTTTTGCCTGGGTCGGGAAGATATCACTAGAGGTAAGTTGTCATTGTTATCACTATATCCAATCAACATGTTGAATCCGAGCATTTCCTCGACACTGCGAGGACTGTATGAATACCTTAGCCGCAACATTATACGGCAACTCTGTCACTCATTCTATCGAAAAATACCAGCGTACATTGGCTACAACATCACTTCACTACCAACAATCATAATACTTTGCAATGATATCAAGACCAAATTCTGCGCCAATCTGCAAAAAGGTGCTCCGATCCGAATTCACTTCAAAAGATATACTGCTGTTGAATCCAACGCCTTCTCCACGTTGTCTAGAGGCCATACTGTGTGACACTAAATTTCCTATCAGCAATAGGGCTGGACGCTAATACTCTCAGCCGATGCCCTTTCAAAGCACTGCATTTGTTCACATACGTTTACTGTTGGTTCATATTAAACATCGTTTCTATTTCGTACGAACGGCAGCGCCCTTCAGTCATAATGCAAGCTCATGTGTTATTTGCATACAATTGGTGCATGCAAGATGTTCCCCGATTGCTGCATGTTAATTTAGGCTTTGGGGACACTGGGTTTGTCATATGAAAATACCAAAAGGTACAAAGTGTATCTTGTTTCATTCGTCGCAAATCTGTCAAAAACGGCATTTTTTCTACGTGTATGGTTTTTATGGAAAGAACCACCTAAGTCAACCAAGCGTTAAGCTGGAACACATCATCCTCCACCTAGGTATGTTTGGGATAAAATGAGCACAGCTTGCACGTGACTATGATTATATTTTACATGATATAAGAGCACGACGTGATATTTGTTGGTATCCTCCCTAAACTATTAGTCACACAATTATTATGTCTCTTTTCAGTTATTCATAACGCAGTACCACGTCTGGCTTTCCGCTGACTCTAAGGGTGTCCTCGTTCTTATCCCCGGCCAACCATTGCTCAACTTCATGACAACAACTTACATCTTTGTGTGTCTCAGTCACGAAATTCACACAGTCACAGGGACATTGGCAAAACACGTTATCCGAAATAATTAGTGCACGCTAGAACGATAGCGAAAGAGATAGTATAGAGTATCTGATCAGGATTTAGCTTGATTGGACAAAACGTGTTGATAAGGCTTAACTGTGGTCGGTCTGGTTTTCGTGTTTGGGGATGGCTTGTCTGCCCGTGTAAAATCGGTTGTATTAAGTGCAACACATTATTTTGAACAATCTGGTTAAAATCTTCAGGTCATTATTTTTTGTCTCCATCTACATGGGTCATGCACATACATTGAGAGATCAAGTGAGTATTGAATTATGTAACTTGAGACTGCTTGACTGTTTTACTACCTCCTGTATAGAATCCGGGGATGATGATTGAGGTATGTGTAATACACTGAACTAGGAATATGGCCTCTTACGTATGTATGTGGTTTTTATCAGGGCCTTGATTATTGGTTATTCTTTTGATGACATTAACGATGTTACTGTCTCTTCAAATAAACATGAGGTAATCAGAACATGATTTGCACGTCCACACTTTTATGCAATTAAGATGAGAGTATTTTAGCCATGAAACATATCAGGACAGTTGACCACGGGCACTCGCCAGCTATTCATCCCGCAGCTCCTCCTAATGGGCTCTTGTAACTATATAAGGCCTCACGAGCGAGCCTGTTGGGACTAATGTTTTGCCACCTTGTTTGCGAGCGTTCTTCCGAAAGGACAATTTTTTGGTGATTATGAGGGAGATATCAGTGTGCGTAAGTGTTTTGCTTGGAATTATGATGCTGTAGAAATGTGTAAGTAGTTACTAACTCAGTTTATCATTAAAACGTATTGATTAGATATGAAGTCTTAGTCGTCTGTTTCTTAGTTCCTTGGTCCGTTAGGATAAGATTGGTGACAAACCATTGGTGACATAGTACTCGATGAACAAGTTAATGTCGTCGATATTTGGATGCCCAGGGTTGTAACATGGTCTTTGTTCTTTAAAGCTGACGCCTTACCGCTCGACCCGGTTTTACGCTACAATCGTTACCTGCATCAGATTCATGAAGCAGAATCGTACCATCTCCTTATCTTTCTAGTTGCCACTGAAATGGCCTTGTCCTTCCAGTTCCTTTAAAGTAAGGCGATCCAATATTCAGCATTTTGCCTTCGCAGAATCCCCAAAATGACTCAATACCCTGATTTGAAGTACTTTTTCCGTACTGAAAATAGCGCTCATGAGGGTCGTTTACGTTGTTCTCTCGAAGAAACGTTTGCATGTGTTCTGCATGCCCATTTTCCGTTCCACGGTCGGCTCGAATGCTTTTAGGTCAACCCTTTTGGCGGCGGGATCCGTGTTCGTCTTATATGCTTTAAGCCACAAAATGTTCCTTGAAAACCGGTCAACACAGCCATGTAAACATATACCAAATGGCTTCCGTTTATCATAGCGATCAAGGTGCCATACATAATTTGGCCCCTTTACACGATACCTCCTTTTCACAAGTCTTCTGCGCCTTCTCAACCCAACACCCTCTGGATCAAGAAGCTTCAGAATTTTTTGAACAGCTTCTTAACTACACGGTAATGCACTTCAATTGCATGAATCGGTAGCCAAGAAAGTCGACCTCATCTCAATCTAAATCAGAAAATATTTCCGCCTTTACAAACGAAGCCTTGAAAAAACTCTACGTAATTGTCATTTACTTACATTATAATCGAATCTCTGAGCGAGAACAGAGCACATTTCAGCTTGACTAAGCCCGAGATGGAATAGACTTTTCACGGTGGTATACATGTTGATTTCGAAACTCGATCGCCTGCGATAATATCTCGATCGCCCATCCAAGATACTACTAGTAATATTTTGATCGATCGAGATATATCGTGATTTCAGCCTAGTCAAGCGCCACCTATAGCAGGAAGTTAACAGCATCATTACCCTTTAACAACAATTTAACTTCCTGCAAGATGCCTCTTTAAATGATACAGCGTGAGGTCAACCTAGTTCACAGGATATTCATGCATAATACAGACCAATTCATACATGTATGTTGGATACCATCTGTGAAACAGGTGTTTTGTATTAAACTTCATCACATGAAAAGGGTCGAAGGAGATGAGCTAATTACTATTTACACTTAGGTTCACTCTGGGTGTATGCATCACACCTCATCAATCCTATTCAACTAAGGCCTTTGATCTCTATTGGCCTATTTTGGGAAGCCCTAGCTAGTATTTTTCACAGGTTTTCTGGAAATCAAACCTTTTTGACAAAGTCGGAAAAAAGTCGGACAATGTCGGAGAAATGTCGGATAAATCAGGAAAAAGGTAGAGAAACCGCTAATAAGTCGGAAAAAGCCTCCTACTGGCGTATCCTCCGGTCCTAGCTAGGTAAATCTCACGCCCATGCAAGTTGTCCCTTTAATGACTCAACATGTATTTCATTAAATAAATCTGGATTTGCCTCTTTGCAAATGTTCATATAGGCCTAGCATGCTGCCTTAACCAGCGGTAAGTGTATTATTTGGTAGTTTGGGCAAGCTGTGCAAAACCTTTTTTCGGTAACCACGAGCAAGCTGATATGACTAGTCATGAAATCAGATGGGCAACTGCTGGTAGGACTAGTCCTTATAAAACCAGGTCCCAGATTAGACTGGAATATTCAACATTAAGCAGCTGTTAAAACAGAAACAAAATTCTCGTGCGAAAGCACGGCGTACAGTATGTACCTGAATTGCAGTCGTCTGATGATAACTTATCGGTTCAACTGAACGGTAAACATTCACATTGATAAATTACGTAAAACTGCACAATACTACTCTGAATTCCAAACCGGCCTGAGTCTTAGGCGTATATAACAAAGTCATATTCCAAGTTGTGGACCGCAATTTGGATAACCATCTTATGCACCGATCCAAATTGATAGTAAAACAATTTCTGACAAAATCCAGATAAAATGGCACTATGAAAACGTTCCCCGATTAACTGAATATACATGTATTTCTAGATACCTGTACGTAATCCAACCTCGCAGATGAAGTCGGAGTGGGACTCGGACGGGCCATGGCTCCGATTTAGCGGAATCTGCGGAAACTGCCTAAAAACGGTATGAGGATATCGATATCTTATATCAACACTCTGATACTTATGGAATATTACAAATATTTACTGCATATCTTCGAAATATGCAATAAATATTTGAAATGTTTCAGCATCAGTATCAAATTGTTCAAACCTCAGTATTTGGTGACTGAGGAAAAAAACCAACATGCATGACAACAATGATCTGCATTATTTTTCTCGCGGTCTATTTCCCTATCGGTCGTGGTGGGGAGAAGGAAAAACGAAGCAATCTTTACAAATAAATATCATATATGTAATATCGATCTTTTTATTTTCACTAGGGTGTTTGGGCCCACCTTTTTTTCCAGATTCCGCAGTTTTCGTAGATTCCGCTGAACTGCCCTAGTCGTCGAGATGAGATGCATGGTGGAGCTCAACCTCTCTATTATATATACAGGGTATCCTAAAGAGGCATTATAAGCCTTGACGTTAATAATTGGTTTACATAATAAAGATGCATTATTTATGACGATTGTCTAATCCAGAAGTATTAAGGTAGCAGGACGGGTTGGGCGTTTGTGGTTTCGGAGTCTGAGGGGGTTGGTGTCTGTTGACTGTGCTTTAAGAGAGACTAGGCATGGCGCCAGTCTCTCTTAAAGCACAGTCAACAGGCATTTGGTCTCAGTATTTGGGTAAGTACAGAATCAAGGCAGCTCAGAGAGCAATGATTGAACGATGCTGTGGACAAGTCCAAGGATACTGCATCAGTCACGACCAACTTCTCATCAGAAAGCGTCACCACCAGCATATTCAATGTTCAGTTCCAACCTGTACCAGTCCAATGCACGCCTGTCATGGTCAGCAGTGGTCAGCTTAGCGCGATATGGAACATTCTTCCGAAACTCAAGCAAGGGAAGTCTGCTTATTTGCATATCTCGCGCACTGCTCCTTCTTGTCAAACATCGTAGTGAAATTGTAATGGAAAACGTATGGCTTTGCGCCAGACATTGAGACTAATAAGTGAAGAACTAATAGGTAAAGAACTTCTACTTGCGCGAGACTGCTGTGATAAAATTATCATTGCAGAGACTCCGGTGACGTACACATATATTTTTTACAATCAAAAATGCCCTCAAAAGACGACATGGAATGATTATTTTATTGATATTTTCTACTATATACCTTCCAATTATCACTTCATACAAATAGATCGGCGTTAGGTCGCATGCTTTTCTTTCCTGGTGACACTATAAAGCAAAATAGTTGCAACCCCGTAAATGCGCTATAAGTCCAATATAAGTGACGGTGACCCGTTATAAATGTTTCGCCAGCATCGATTTTTTGCCGCTACGCGGCGCTTTGGGCCCTTGCGTCAAGAGGGAGCGACAGCCTTTCATCTCCAACATGCAATCTATTAACTTTATAATTTGAACATACTCAACCAAAACGTCGAACTAGCAGAGGGGCACCTATTGGTCGTACCGCGATGTAAGGATCTATGGCCAGTTCCAACCGTGGGCGACATCGGTATTTTACCACACAGGGCTAAGTGTCATAGTCACAGTGGCTCTTTTTCATTACTCCATGACACCTCATCGTAATGTCTACGTCTACAGCCAAGATGATGTAAGCGGAGATTTTAAACTGTCGTATCATTTTCATTCTAAAGAGCTCACATACATTGCTGGCGAATATGGCAATAATTTCATAGGTGTTAGCACTCGTCGTGGACGGAAATCTGTCTCTGAAAAGTTTCGAGCATTTTAAGTCGATTTGAATGGAAGTGGCAATTGCCGAGAGTTGATTCTACCGTAAGGTGAACTTAAGAAAAGCCTCGGTCCAAAGAATTCGAGGTTCGAATACTTTAAAATGGTTTCATGCGGTGAGAATGTTTTCTTGGAGTTGACCTTTCGATGCAAATTTCAGAAGCACAAGAACAGGGGAAAAACCCTGTCAATGTCTTGGTTAGATTGGTATACAATGGTAAACGTAGGAATCGTTCTTAAACTTCGGTATGTTGAAAGCCTAAAAGAGGTGCACTACTCTCTTATGCCTGCAGTCGAAAGGGTTGAATCATTTGATATGGATAACATTATGTTAGAGAATATTCGATGTGATTTTAATGGTTATCTCTATAAATCATCAGCCAGAACACACTCCATCGCCATCTTGGAAAAAGAATACGAGTATGATAAATCCACGTCGATTATCTTTCGTGATGATTTGTTCAGAAAATTGGGAGACTCCGCAATTGTTTCCTTGCTCGGATCATATAATGTCGTCGTTGAGGTTCATCGGTCGAAATTAGTTGCCATGAATATAATTGGGGCTCCTGAGGAGAGCTTCAAGCTGAATCCCAAAAATCACGCTCTATTTCTGTTTAGGTTGAAATTGGGGCCATGCCTGGATGAATCCGAGGTGGAAGCTAAGAATACGTTATTGATGACGTTACGTGACCCTTTTGTCTCTAATCATTGGTTAATTGTTGGTGCGAATGAAAGATTATTTGCCTGGCCCAAATACGGTACTGGTAAGCAAATGACCGCAAAGGTATTTACTCTGTAAAAAAAGTACTCGGGTGGGCATGGGCTTATTATATTGTTTTTAAAGCTGAACTGTACGAATAAATGTCACAGTAGCTGATTAAGAAATGAAGGTGAGACGGATACGGCACAGCTTTGGATGCAATATATCAGACTGCTAATAGGTCTTATAATTCATTACTATCAATCATTTTTTGGAACTTTCACACCAGAATCGTTCTTTAAATCCTTATATGTATGCAAGATCAAAGCAGACAGCGTAGCATTTCACTCTCCACCGTAAGGCATTGCCGTATTGCATTAATAAATTCATTGATATTCCGGGAGATATGATTGTCGCAATAAGTATTGTGAGGAAAAGTAAGTACACATGCAGTAAAGTGTTTTTTGGATTCATTAGTTCTGGCCATATTTACGTGGCACGTCTGTTGTCACTAAACTGTGATAGTATGATCAGAAATATTATAGTTGTGTTGCACAGCCTTAGGCAGCCGGTGTCACATATTTGATAGTTGACACCATAAAGAAGCATTGGTTAGGCCAACCCCAATGATAATAAGTAGGCCCCTACTCTAGTTTTGTGCAACACCACTATATTTTGGTTAATGAGATGTTGTCATATTCGGGAGTTCAACTAAGTGCCCTTGGCCAGATATAACGATATGAAAAACACGTTGAGCAAGTCGAGGACACATTTTTCCTTTGAGTGACGGTCGCGGTATTTTAGAGATCATCTTTCAGATGAGAGTCTGGAAAGAGTCAGATCGAACACTAAACTGTTATTGCATTACTACGCAATAGTTGGAAATTGAAAGCGAAAGAAAGCGTTATTCGGGGGTTTCAGCTTGCATCTTCTTCTATTGCCGGTGATGGCCTCTACCAGACCATAGAATACAATCCATCAGTATACAATACGGCCGGAAACTTTTTCCAGGGGGATATTTTCCACTTCTACACTGGATGTGTGACCCAGTTCATTTTTTTCATTGAACCGATGATTTCACCTCCGTGTTGCAAAGATATCTGGTCGATTATCTTCATCGAATCGGTGTTTACGTCCCTGTTTCAAAGATCTCTGGTTGAATGTCGTCACCGAGTGGGAGTGTACGTCCGTGTTTCAATGAGCGCTGGTCGAGTGCATGTATAGTCACCGAGTTGTCGATCATGTCCGCTGGTCGAGTAATGTTATCATTAATCTTGTGGTTCTGCGGTCATCATTCACAAACGAGGCTTTCAAGCCTCCTGGGATCACTTGATGAGCATGATTAAATGGTGAGATAGAAGACACTTGCCAGTAAGTTGAAGTGTGATTGAGATTCGATCGAACCCTTAATCTGGAAAGAAATAATAACATGCCCGCCCTACAAGCCGTTTGTTATTTTTGATCGTATTTGGTTTCGGCTGCAATTTTCGGTAACCGGAAAAACGCCGACCGACCCACCGACCGACTTACCAACCTACCAACCTAAGGAGTTTCGTAGTTGAGTCTCAGGTCTCATAAGTCAATGTGATATATCCAATCCACGATAGCAGGTCATGTGAAATGAAATTGTAAACAAGCGCACGTGCGCTGTTCAAATGACAACAAATACATGTTTCGCGTTGCAGTTCGTGCATTGCATCGGTCGAGACACTCGAGTAGAAAAACTACAGGGCATAGATTAGGCCCAAATCATGTTTTTATAATCACCGACCATGTAAACAAAGCATATCTTTAGAGTATCGTTATCAGTTCCTTACCGCGTGGGCTCGTTTTCCCGGTGTAACATCTGTGGTTGTTTCCCATGTGTCAGTGTTTCCAAACAATAGGCAGCTAGAGAGACCACGACTTTTCAATAGGGGGGATACACAGAAAAACTTGTCAATCTATTTTTGAGCGTTCCCAAACAATGAGGGGAAACACTCAAAAACAGAAACCCCCAAAAACATTACACCGGTATAATTGACTGGAGATGCTGCTGTCAGACATGTCGGAATCCATCATGTCCATTGCGCTGGGCACTACACAGATACATGTGCTACAGAAAAGCGAAAGGGATACTGTATATGACGGTAGGTCGGTAGGTCGGTCAGTCGGTCGGTCGGTCGGCGTTTTTCCGGTTACCGCAATTTTCGTTGTGCTGTGTCGTTCGCGTTCAAGTATATATGGTCAGGTAAGCTAGCGTTATTATCTAAATTCCCAATTGATTGTCCCATGGAATCGCAACGTTCAGCTCAACTTTGCTCATTACCTTTTTTAAATTGTATGGCTTGCGATTCTTTCAGTTCCGGCCAATGGCCTACCACTGGTATAACCTGTAGACCAGTGCAACCTGCTCAGGGTCTGACCATCGGCGACTAAACCGGTACCCCTATCAGAGTCTTTGACTTTGGTGTGGCGGGATGCCAGACACACAGGTGGAGGACCATGGCCAATATCCATCTTAAGAGCCGATGAGCTCATTGTTGAACCAACGGCCATCTAACAACTCCTGGAGAGGAATTGGGCTCTGCAAGGAGTTACCCTACCCGTGAATCAACATGGCAAGGAAAACAACGAGATTCATACCGGATCGGACGCGTCCCAGGTTAACAACGTCCGCGACTCCCACACGCCGCTGATAATTGTGTTACTGGCACCCAGACACCCATGATCTATCTTCGGCGACAGAACAACATTATCGGAACATGTCATGTGCGAACCCGGAATGCTGCGGCCAAGATCGAACAGCTCGAGTATGAACTTTGGCGATACAGGTGGAACATTGTTGGTCTGCCTGAGACAAGGCTCACTGGCACAGGTGAGATGACAACAACCGATGGACGCAGACACTTCTTGAGTGGTCAACATTCCAAGCGTGGGCATGGGACGGCAGTCTGGGTTTATAAGGACACGGCTTCAGCAGTTCTAAAAGCAACTAATTGGTAGTTCCAATTGCACCGAGTGAAATTAGTAAAAACAAACCAACGATTACATCACTGGAAATGAGTGACATTGTGAAATAGTTCCCTCAGTTCCTAATATATGGCAGCGCTATGCGTTGACGTCATTCCCGCGCTGTTGTTTCGGGGGCGGTATCATCGCGGCAACGTTGCACGCTCCTCCAACACTGAAACCACGCTATGGCAGAACCGAGCGAACGTGTATGTATCTGGAAGTGTTGTCCATTTAATTCCATTTGCTAGGGTGGTATTTGCATTGATTCCGGCTTTGTCTTTATAGCATATAATTGTCCTTTTCTCTGAGCAGTTCACCACTGTGGAGACGGCCCCACCAAGCGATATCGCCATCTAGCGGCGGCCTGTTCTGACAACGCTGTTGACCTGGTGTCGAGGTTTCTAGTGTTGAATGTACAGGTTCTGAACACTTCTAAGGTAAATGAGGTCAAGGTTTTAAGCTTTTGTCACATGATTTAAGCTAGAAAATGGTGGCGACAAGCAAACTTGATGAAAAAAGGCAAAAAAACTTCGGATTTTCATGGATTTTTAGTATCAAAAACTCGTTCACAGTGGGAATAACGTCGTTCTGAGTGAGTGATTTTGTCTATTTTTTATAGAAAAAGTTCACTAATGTCTTATATCGTTCGTAGTAGCTAATTTGATACATAAATCCTGGAGTATTTCAACTTTGAAAATTGATCTGGGGATGCTAATGACTTTGCTTTGATTTCAAGAAGAGAGGTGATTTTCGACCTTAGGTCAGCCCACTATACACAGTAAATTCCTTGGTTGTATGCAGCTCGGTGGTCTTGCCAAACTGTTAAAAGTGCACAAAACTCACAAATAATTTCAACAAAATAAGTTGTATCAAATATTGGCTATGCAATTTAAGGCTGCATACGAGCTGGATCTTTAAAAAAAGTGGTTGTGGAAGCAATTTGAAACTATTTTTGTAATGCTGTAATGAATTTCCATTACCAATCGGCTCCATATTCTCCTTACTGTATTCAGCCAATGGGAACCAATGTCACTCATTTCCAGTGATGATTTGTTCCAACTTAAAAAGGTGGTAAAAATACCATCAAATTGGTTAAGAATTACCATTTCGATAGTTAATTAAAACAGGAACATTTGTGTTCTGCGGTTAATTATAATGTATTGCAGGTGGACTTCAGTTAAGAGAGCGCATCAAATGGTATAGTAGATCGTTGATTAATCATTTCTTAATTTCTGAAAGCATGTTTGAACGTTTTGATTTATATGAGGTGTTACACGAAGGTCACAATTTGTCTGATCATTCTAGTCTGCATGAATATTTCTTGTAGTTCTCGGGAGGGCCACAGGCCTGAAACACGTGGGAATGAACCATGTCGGGAGAAAGCGCACACCGGGGACGTTGAAAATTATTGCAATTGGATGAATACTTGAGTGCTGTTGATATTCCTGTGGATGTAATAAATTGTAGAAATTATTTCTGTAAGGCAAATCAAGCTGAAATAGAAAGGTTTCACGACTGAAAAACTGATGCATGTATTAGTGCTGCTGATGTATCTATTCCAAAGTGTTAAGCAATTTAAATGTATTACTGACTGGAACGATGAGGTCAATGTTCTTAGGGAGAAAGCTATTCTCTGGCACTCCATCTGGAAGCAAGGGCCCAACGCGCCGCGTAGCGGCAAAAAAGCGAAGCTGGCAAAACATTTATAACGGGTCACCGTCACTTATTATTGGACTTATAGCGCATTTACGGGGTTGCAACTATTTTGCTTTATAGTGTCACCAGGAAAGAAAAGCATGCGACCTAACGCCGATCTATTTGTATAAAGTTATAATTGGAAGGTATATAGTAGGAAATATCAATAAAATAATCATTCCATGTCGTCTTTTGAGGGCATTTTTGATTGTAAAAAATATATGTGTACGTCACCGTAGTCTCTGCAATGATAATTTTATCAGAGCAGTCTCGCGCAAGTAGAAGTTCTTTACCTACTAGTTCTTCACTTATTAGTCTCAACGTCTGGCGCAAAGCCAGACGTTTTCCATTACGATTTCACTACGATGTTTGACAATAAGGAGCAGTGCGCGAGATATGCTAATGAGCAGACTTCCCTCGCTTGAGTTTCTGAAGAATGTTCCATATCGCGCTAAGCTCATCACTGCTGATTATGACAGGCGTGCAGCGGTAGGTATCTGCTCCCCAACTTCCACCCTAATACGGTACAATAAGTTACCATTTGATGAGAATGGGACAATGCCCTCACTGTGTATGGAGTCATAGGGATAAGAAGACATTATTCATTAGTGTTGGTACAAGTGATTTTGCCCAAAAAGCATGCGCATTCAAAAAAACAAAATATGCAAGGTATCACGTACGTACATGACCATGACGACGTGCAGAAAGTGCACTGGCCAGTGCATACCCTATGGCTATGTATAGTAAACATGGTAAACATGAACAACATCATTATTCATCGGCAGTTCATTTTACTCCGAGCTTTTCCTGAAACATATTGCCATGATGATTAGGCCTACCATGTACCATGACCAATAACGGCACTAGATCATGTAGATGTCAACAAGTTCACATGAACCGTATAATCCCGCATAGGCCTAATCCCGCATGGCGCATGTGGGGCATGCGTCTAAACCAAAGGCCCAAAATCACTTGTTTTGGTCTATTTCACTTGTGTTTCCCCCGTCTCCCAGTCCATAATACATTTACAGTTTACAATCCCCGATCATGGCCCAACAAAAGGTCATCGGTTGACTAAAGCCAAGGAACACAACTGTTCAATGGATTTATAGTTGAATGCGATCAAACTACGTCTTTTCAATCGTGGATTGTAAATTTAACCCCATGGGCCTAGGGAAGGCCCTATAACAATACTTTCGACACAGTTATTATCTCCGCTGCCTCCACCATGTTACACACAGTGCTCACTGCTGATTCTAAAATGCGCCACCTAGTCAATTGCACTATCGTCATCACCTCATCATACTTCATTGACATTACAGGCACACATTGACATAGACCACTGTTGCAATCAACGACACAGTCGCTATCCAAGTAGCATTATAGAGGTAATTATCATTATCATACCTCATTAGCATGTGAACCAATCGCGTCGCGTCCTTTGCGATCACGGCAAAGCCTCATGGAATAATGTCTTTCAACGTTGAATAATTTTTCATATTCCATGCCTTCAATTTCTTCATAATCCATGGCTAGAAGTTCAACACTAATATAATATCCAAGATAAAGTTACAAGAAGTAGTCAATAGGGGTCTCTCACCTCTCACTGTATGTCCACACTATTCACGCTTGTACGAGGAATACATTCAATGCTGAATCTAACAACACCCAGTGCCCTTACTCTGTATATTAGTCACTGGAAGATGGCCCATTTCACTCCTTGCTTCTACTTCACCTATAGTCTCATTGCAAACGCCTCAGTTCTATGATATCACATTCACTTTCAGCTGTCATGCAAAGCAACAACTGTGCTATCTGCCATCGCACATCAACGAAGAAGTGCAGCCACCCACATTCCACCTCACGTCTGTCCGACCAGCTGCAATCCTCGAGGACGCCCCACTGTACCAAGATTTCACTACGATGTTTGACAAGAAGGAGCAGTGCGCGAGATAGGCTAATGAGCAGACTTCCCTCGCTTGAGTTTCGGAAGAATGTTCCATATCGCGCTAAGCTGACCACTGCTGACCATGACAGGCGTGCATTGGACTGGTACAGGTTGGAACTGAACATTGAATATGCTGGTGGTGACGCTTTCTGATGAGAAGTTGGTCGTGACTGATGCAGTATCCTTGGACTTGTCCACAGCATCGTTCAATCATTGCTCTCTGAGCTGCCTTGATTCTGTACCCAAATACTAAGACCAAATGCCTGTTGACTGTGCTTTAAGAGAGTCTGGCGCCATGCCTAGAGATATGATTGACCCCTATTGGCAAATTTGTATTACTTTATCTTGCCTACCTAGCTGCTGCCTATAGTCTCCCTTTAACTGCGGAACACTTCAAAGTCGATAAAATGCCATGTTCCACCTTTTAATGTGTTCAGACTGCCATTTTCAAAATAATCAAGTCAGGACACTGCCTTCTAGTCTCATAATAAATTTTGCTTTCCTCAATATATAATAACATTTCTTCTTCTTCAATGCTTTCATCATTCCAAACTTCTCCTCCTCTGACTTTTACAGGGGTACAGTCATGGCAATCAAAACCCAAATACTGAGACCAAATGCCTGTTGACTGTGCTTTAAGAGAGACTGGCGCCATGCCTAGTCTCTCTTAAAGCACAGTCAACAGACACCAACCCCCTCAGACTCAGAAACCACAAACGCCCAACCCTTCCTGCTACCCTAATACTTCTGGGTTGAAAATGGGTGGCCTCAGAACGGCATAGTGGCCGACATTCGTCGTCGGACTAGGGCATCATATATCATGTTGTGAGAAAGGTAAAAAATAACAATGAGAAAGTAGCAGCTGATAAATTAACAAAAAAAATGCAAGGCAAGAGTAGTAAATAATTTTGTAAAGATGTTAGTAAAATCAATAAAGCAAGTAGCGTTCTCCCTAAAACAATGGACAAGGTTGATGGGCCATAGGCCATTTGTAAGGTTTTTGCTGATGAATTTAAACAGGTTTGTAACTCCGATTTCGTATGATAATGGTGAGATGGAGGCGCTTAAGGGTGTGCATGAGATGTGTTGCAATGGGAGGGGGGGGGGGGGGGTCAGTAGGGCACTCAATTTCATATGAAGATGTAATTGGGGGCATGAAAAAGCTAAACAAAGGCTAGAGTGATAGCATTGAAGGTCTCAAATCTGACAATTTTCTCAATTGGGGAACAGACTGAAGGTTATGATATCCCTTTTGTTATCATCAATGGTGAATCATGGGTGTTGTGCTGGGGACTTTCCTAAAACTACTGTTATACCTATACCTAAGAATGCAAGAAAACAATTAACTTCATAGGACAATTATAGAGGCATTTCACAAAGTAGTATTATGGGCAAGACTTTGGATTACGTTTTCCTTCATAAATCCAGCAACGTTTTTTCTTAGTCAGATATGCAATTTGGTTTCAAACATGGGTTATTTACTGCCACTTACAGTACGGTGGTAAATGAGGTGATTGATTATTTTAAGAGTCAAAATACTAATGTATATTGTGTCATGCTAGATGCCTCGAAGGCGTTTGATAAGGTGCGTTTTAGTACATTATTTCGACTTCTTTTGCGGGAAGGGGTTATGCCCACTGGTTGCTAGGTTCTTGACTATATTGTATACAAATCAGGGAGTCAAACAGGGAGGAGTGTTGTCTCCGGTTTTATCCAGTGTCTACTTACATGAACTTTTGTTTACTCTCGCAACGTCTGGCGTTGGATGTCACATCAGATTACACTTTGTCGGCACTTTCGTCTGTGCCGATGACGTGGTTTTGTTAGCTCCGACGGTTTTTGCATTGAATAATATATTATGGGTTGCTTCGTCGTTTTCAATTGATTTTATGATAAGTTTCAATGCTTCAAAAAGTAAGCTGATTATTTTTGGTGAAACTGATCTAGACATTGTCATTTTGTTTCAGGGGCTGATACTTCGACCATTTCCCTTTGAGATGCATTTGGGCATGATCTTTGGGCCAAACACGATGAAGAGAAAAGTTCAGATTGCGATAAATGACTTGTATAGAAGAACGAATATTCTATTATCTCAATTTCGCTTTGCCACTCACGAAGAGAAGTAGAGGCTTTTCAAATCGCATTGTATGTCTCTCTATGGGTATCAGGGCTGGGATCTATCATTTCAAGGAATTGAGAATATGTATGTGGCATTGAAAGTATGTATTAGAAAATTTATGTGCTTACCGTATCGTACGCATAATGCTTTGAATCCGTTAATTACTATACAAGATTTTCCAATTCGAGCTCAGATAGAAAAGCGCTTTGTCATCTTTTTTACTCTATGGATGTGAAACGATGTATACCTTCGACTTTGTAAATGTATTATTGAGGGTGGGAGCCGGTCGTCTCTTGGGAAAACTTTTAATTTGTGTTGCCAAGTATGGATGGGATACAGGGGTAATTTGCCCATGTAATATTCTACGACGCGGGGTGTTAGAATGGTGGATGTATGAGAGGAGCAGGAAAGAGTGGCCGAGCAAATTAGGGAGTTAATGAGTGGTAGGGATAGGGATGAATATTTTGACAAGGGGGGGGGGGGGATTGAGGACGGGCTTTCTGAATTATATGTTAATTAATTGATTAATTGCTGAGCCACAGTTATCTCTGTGTAATAATAGAACACAACATGTAGGAATGTAAATTACTTAGCTTTTGTAGTTTGTATTTCTTTATAGTAGGCTACCAGTACTGTTAATTTATCTGTCATGCACGACCAACTGTAATGCACCCCTGCACTCTAATTGTACCGATGTGTACGAATAAACATGTATACATATATATATAACAACTTATTTCACATTCAGTGCAATAGCAACTACCAGAGTAGAACATTACTATAATTAGTTACTTTTACTTTTTGATTCTAAAAATAGTACTGACCAGTCTCCAACCGTATGATGACTGTGAGGATCAGCGCAAAACCATTCAACATGTCAGTTTTCGAGATCTACGCTGCAATAAGCGATGGATCCGAGGGTTTTACGAAGACTACATAGCTACTATGCAGTCTCTCCCAAAGCAGTACATTATTCTGGTAGTTGGGGACTGTGACGCAAAAATCGGCACCAATGCCTAGGGCCAAGGGAAAGGCAACATCGGGAGATTTGGCTTAGAAGTACAAACGAGAGGGGGATCCGGCTACTTGAATTTGCTAGAATCAACGAACTCACCATAGCCAACACCTTTTAGCCTAAAATCTTGGCAATCCCCAAGTGGTAACACACACAACATGATCGAGTACAATATGGTTGTGAAAAGGTTCATGAGTAGCATCAACATTGCTAAGACCTGCGCCCGTTTGTTCAAAGCACCGATAAGGTTATCGGTCGATAAGTGTTGTCGGTGGATAAAAATCAGTTGTCGGCTGATAGGTAATCCACCGACAAGTATGAGTTGCTCAAAGCCAATTTTTAGGCCCTTTTAGTTGTCAGTGGATTTGTCAGTGGATTTTCCCACAATGCACCTTGTCATCTCACTTCCTGTATCACGTCTGACCAAGAGCTGTCTGCTGCAGAAGAGAATGGTAAAATTGTTAGAAAGAAGAACTTTACGGATAAAGAGGTGGCTCTGCTGCTCGACCTAGCAGAACCACACATCAAGCTCTTAACATCAAAGTTGACAAACACTGTCACCAACAAACTAAAGAAGAGTGTTTGGTATGATATTTCAAGAAAAATTAATGCCCAGGGGGTGGAACAGAGAACTTGGAGGGAAATCAAGTGCAAATGGCAAGGGCTGACAAGTGGAGCCAAGAATAAGATAGCTAAGGAAAAGAGGAAGATCGGAGGTGGATCAGGCCCACGTCCGTTAGACCCCGTGTCACCGAAGATAGTGAGCCTTTTTGGTGACAGCCCAAGCTGGGCTGGAATCTCTTGTGGTGTGGAATCTGCAGTGCCATCAACATCAGCAGCACTGCCAACAGCACCAAATGCCAGGTCAAATGGGTCTTCTAAGACAGCCCCAGAGATGCTGGCTCAACTAGCCACCGGTTTTCCCCCACCTACACAGTTAGAAGGTTTGACACACAGATTTGTCTGATTTAACTTTCATTTAGGCCTATAATGTTCAATTGCATTTTCAGGAGAAAAAAAAAACGTCTGCTGGGCCCACCACCATCTTTTGGCAGACTGCCAGCCAGGAAATCGCATGTCGGCCATTTTTTTCATTCTTTTCAAAAAGTTAAAATTTCCAGTCATAAAAACTGGTAAAAACAAACGAATTGGTCCTTGACCTTCACACATCCTGAACTCTAGATACTCATAACCAATGTGAAGATAATCTCATCTTATGACAACTTCAGATAGGGCCTGTTTGAGAGAGAAAACAAACTTTAACAGCAGTGCATGCTTGCACACTGATTGAACATGTTGAAATGATGCCGCAGGTCCAGTGACCTTGACCTTATAATTTATGCAAGTGCATAACATATGGGGTGCCGTTTGTGAAAATATTGTAGGAAATAGGCTTAGTTTCTTGCCTCCGTTCTCCGAGTTATTACTTAGTGAATAACAATCACACTTTAATGTCATGAATGTTGTTGTGTTCATAGAAATTTTTAAAACTTCGACTTTCCAGGACAATTCAAAAACATTTTGAAAACTTTGTGACACAATGTAAAACACTACACACTACATGGACCACTCCATCCTAATTGGTGTTACTGTTATTTCAGATAGTCAACATTCCTATGAGTACAACGAGGAGCAGAGGGAGCTCATGAGACTTGTTGAAGAGGCCAGTGGAAGATGGGAATCGGAGCAAGAGCCGTCACAACCGGTATCCACAGACTCGGAATTCAACGCAACAAAAGAAATGGCCATCGCCACAGAGCAGAGGGGCGAAAAAGGGAAGAGCAAGGGGAAAGGGAAGGGGAAGAAGACAAGCAGTGCGTCTACTCAACTTCCTGCCACTGATGGACAATTGTCGACTATAGATTGTGTAAAAACACGCCGATGCATCTGCCCTGTCCAGCACGCTTTACTCTTAAAGGAACTGTCGAATGCCGCCCTGAATGAAAAGAAGATGAAACTGGAAATTTTGAAGTTGGAGAAAGATTTAAACTGTTAGATCTTTACAACTCCAGAATTGCCACTTTCGTCTTCATTTCATTCCACAAAGAATGTCAAATGTCATTTAAACCCTTCCTGTATTTGAAGGAACTGTAAATATTTTATTATCACCCAAAATGTTACGTCTTACAGACACTTGTATATAAAGTTCAACGTCAAGAATAATATTTATCTATCTATGAATTAATCTTTAAATCCTTTTCTTTTGCAGGATTTAGTTTCAAATTGCAGCAACACATACACGCCGTACATCCATGAATTCCAATTTGTTAGTTACTGTTTAGCTAAAGTGAATACCATTAGGTTTTTCATTGTGAATGTCAAGCAGGTTCAATATTAAAATTGGTATGAACTAAGATCAGAAAAATTTGTTTTTGGAAGAAATAACTCATAAAAGATATGCTGGTGTATCTGTGATGCTTGTTTTGAAAGTAAATCTTACTGCATACACTCGGTGAACCCTGAATGTGTAGTTTGCCTATTAGAAGAATCGTTCAGTGACAAATTTCCGCATAGCAAACCCATCATTGGGACCCTGGTAGACATGTCTTTGTCGTGGTTCTCGCCTTGGACGTCCTAACAGCGGCTCTCTTCTCTCTATAGCAATATTGTGCAGGACACAACAAGCGATGATGATTTTGCATGTTCTGTCAGGACGCATGCGGATTTCCCCATGAAGACAATGAAATCGTCTCTTCATCACCCTAAAACAACGCTCGATGGAATTGCGTGTCTTCTTCTGAGCTGAGTTATAGCGTTTCTCAGCACGTGTTGTGGGCGTCAGATAGGGGGTTAAAAGAAACGGCTTACAAGGATAGCCGGAATCTCCCAACAGATAGACTTCTTGCATGTTGTTCTCGGAGAGGTGCTGTCCGATTTCGCTCTCCTTGAAGATGTGGGAGTCATGTGTGGCTCCAGGCCAGCGAGCTACCACATTTATAAGTTTCCCTGCAATAAATTAAAAAGAATGTTTAGTAGTTTTATCTAAATATCCTTATAGAGATCCTCGGGCAGTGATAAGTACCACAGTGACACAAAGAAGAGGATAGGGGCAAGATGAAGTTACACACAGTGGTCAATACGGGTCTCTCCCATCTCACATTACGTCAAACCTATTCACCCTTGTATGAGGAATATTTAGTGCTGAATCAAACATGACCCAGTGCCCTAACTGTGTAAGTCTTCTGAAGGTGACCAATTTAATAGCTTCCTGCTTCTGCCTATAGTCCCCCTTTAAGTTTTTTTTGATTGAGCATTAGAATGATAAGAATCACCTATTCATAGATCAAGCTTTCATTAGATTTTTAGTTTAGATAAATATTATACAGAAATTGATAAAAAATTATTTTTTTTGAATCACACTGTAGTTACGATTTTGAAAGATATGTCATCCCATATGCCAGGAAATTTGTGCTATCACACACTGTCATGACTGTTCTGACACACAAAATCGCATGGTTTCTTCCCAAATTAATAATCTGGCAGAGTAGGTACGCAGTATATACCAGAGACAGCGAAGCTGGGCAATGAGTATTTTGTGACTCCTCTGCGCAAGGCAAAAGCCTTCAATGGTTATTTTTATTCCAATTTTTCTCATCACAACGACTTGAGAAAACCTGATGTTACCATGTATGATAATTATAACCTTGATTCTGTTAACTTTACAGCAGTTGAGGTGAAATCGGTATTAAACAGGCTGGACAAGACTAAGGCCTGTGGGCCTGACAGGGTCTCTAATCGTGTTCTGAGGGAGTGTGCCTCTACACTGTGTTCTTCACTCGCATTTTTATTCAACGTTTCAATGCAGACAGGTGTTTTACCAAACGATTGGAAAATCGCTAACGTTGTGCCAGTGTACAAGAAGGGAGACAAGCATTTGATTTCAAATTATAGACCCGTGTCTCTCCTATCTGTGGTTTCTAAAGTAATGGAACGTTGCATTTATAACAGTATCTCTCCAGTCTTAAGTCCGTCAGTCTATAAAGGCCAGCATGGCTTCTGTAACAGGCGGTCAACGGCCACTCAGCTTGTTCAGTTCCAGCATAGACTGGGCCAGGTCTTAGATAGTGGGGGTCAAACTGATGTTATATATTTGGATTTTGCTAAAGCTTTCGATTCCGTTCCCCATTGCCTCTTATTACATAAGATTCGTTCCTTTGGAATCTGTGGACGTCTTCTGAGTTGGTTAACGTCGTATCTTACAAATAGGAAGCAGAGAGTTGTGATTAATGGCTCGGAGTCATCACTTTTAGATGTACTGTCTGGTGTGCCGCAAGGGTCAATTTTAGGCCCTCTTTTATTCTTATTGTACGTAAATGATATTGCTGAGGTCGTTAGTGACGGTACTGCCATGGATCTTTTTGCTGATGATTCCAAAATGTGTAGGGAGATAGAGTCTGTAACCGACTGTCTGCTACTTCAGACCGACCTTGATAAATTGTACGCTTGGAGTAAACGGTGGGGCATGACATTTAGCCCAAGCAAATGCATGGTCATGAGTGTTACTAGGAAGTTAAATCCGACACACTTCTTTTACAATATCAATGGTTTTGCATTGTGTCGGGTTGATAAATTCAAGGATCTTGGTATTGTCATTTCTTCGGACCTGTCATAGTCATCTCATGTCAATGGTATTGCAAGCAGTGCAAGTAGAATGTGGGGTATGATCAGGCGTGTATGCGGGCGTACTGCAGACGTTAATTTGAATATCATGTTGTATAAATCACTTGTGCGTAGTCGCCTTGAATATGGTACGGTGGTATTCGACACACATGTGCGACGTGATCTTGAAACTTTAGAGCGTGTCCAGCGGAGGATGACTCGTCACATTTTAGGCCCTGATATGCCATATGTGGAGCGTCTGCGAGCGTTGTCTCTGCTGCCCCTGTCGTACCGTCGGGAAATCAAGGATCTAGTTTTTATGCGCGATTCTTATTATAATGTCCTGGATTTTAATGCACGTTTTTATATAACCCCGGCTGTAAGGGGCGACGGTTTACGACTGGCGCAGCCGAGATTCCACTCGGAGACGTTCGGTGCCTCATACTGGGTGAGGACACCGAAGCTGTGGAACAGCCTCCCGGTCCAATTACATAATTTGAAAAAAATGCATTTTAAATCGTCCCTTAATGTTTATTATTTTGACAGGTTGGATCGTTTGGATGTCGACGACATGTGCACTTTCGTCACTTTCTGCCGTTGTGCAAACTGTCGGCCCACTTAGTGCGCATGTCGCCGGCACCCCGACGACACAACCCATATTATCTGGTGCCATATAATAGGTCTCGACCTACATGGTTACCAGTGTAATGCATGTACGTTTTATTTTGTTCATAATCCAATGTCTTGTCATGTTATATCAAATATTGTACATGTATTTTACACGAATAAATAAATAAAAAAATAAATAATTTATAAGTGGATGTCTGTTTACAAAGCGCTTTTTTGTGCGTTTGATAAGTTTTCAGGTGCCCAATGGCCACAGAAATCATGAAATGAGCGAGTGTAGTGTAGGCGGTGAGAGTCTATGTGCATGATGGACATGATGTACATGATGTACACAAGTCAATGGTTAAGATACACTCACACTCATTTCACTGACTGCTGGAGTACAAGCAGTAGGCCTATGTGTTCAACTTACCTCTGTGGTCACAGATTCCCTGTGTGTTGATACTGTGGTACTGCCTACGGTTGGCGAAGCAAGACTCGTAGGTCGGTTTATTAGGGCCTTCTCCATTTTCAGGAAACCACAGTGGGGTTGATGGTGACTGTATCTTAATGTGGGTACCATCAACGCATCCGATGACTTCTGGAAACCCAGCTATTTCATAGAATCCTGTGTGAATTTTTCTTCACTCATCCTGTTCTGTGGGCCATTTCTAACTGCCACGACAATTTTGCTTACTGTGCCCCTATCGTATCCCTGTAAATCTCCAACGATTTGGAGAAAAGATCTTGAGGCGTAGAAGCGAAGGGCTAACATCACTTGCCTTTCAGCAGAGAGGCTTTTGTTTCGCCTGGTAGGCCTCTCCAGTTTGTCCCTTATCAAGTCAGTGATGTAAATAATACTTAGCCTGCTGAATCTATATCGTTTTCTTAACCCTTCATCATCATATATATCCAAATCATTCTCTCTATGCCGGAAAGTTTTGGGTTTTTTCATCAAATTGGGAAACAGGAGCCTTCTGTGCGCGGCCATTTTGTTTCTGAGAATGCCTGACAACAAGAGTTGTCAGTGGTTTTTTAGGTTTATCGGTGCACAAAAGCACCGTTAAATATATCGGTGGTTTTGTCGGCAGTTCGAGCTTGTCGGAGCTTCTAACAACCCAAAACTGTCGGTGGTTAAAGTTATCGGTGGTTTGTTGGCAAACTATCCACCGACAAGAGATATCGGTGCTTTGAACAACCGTGCCCAGGACCATTCCAGGAGCAGATGTTGGAGGTGACCCCGTCCTCACCCCAATGGCGTTTCTACTATCCTCCTCGCATGCTAAATTCCAAGCCCGAGTTGTCTCGTTTAGCTACTGTATCATGCTAAATGACCTTGAATGAAGTGTGACAGTGAGATTGGTCGCGGTTACACTGATGTTTCTGCTCCTATGTCGGAATTTTAAATTTTAATTGCTTAAAGTAATGGACAGCTTTTTATTGCAGTAAGTTTGTTCTTGCTCTGGTTCATTATGAGTAAACTATTTTTCTGAACGTGTATGATGATTTTCCAATTATGTTTCAGCTCTTAGATTGTAGAAAAACATGTTATTCGTTATTTCTGGTACGCTCAAGTCTTGGCACGAACGACCTTTCCCGCCACGTGAGTGCACGCTGAGATTCGAGTTCACGTCGATCACCCCACTATTTAGACGAAACGGCATTCCATTTATCGTCGCAGTTGCGGGGTAATCAGGGCGCCATCAACGTGACGTCGGAAAAATCGATATCAGCACCAAAACGTATTACAGGGTAGATCCATGGCTCCAGGAAACGCGTTACTAGTGCATCGATCCACGTGGAAAGGGTCGACGCATGGAGAGCTAACTCTGATCAAATCGTAGTCAACATCGGAAAAGGGTGATAATTCAGTCAGATTTTGAATTTTTCCTCTTTTTGTGCAATTTCTTGATGGAAACTATGTAGAATAAGTGGTGACTTGGCAGCCGACAGCTGAGTAATATTGCCCTTAACAATGCCAATGATCTTTTAATGCCAACCCGCTTTATAGTCTTTTTGAACAACTCGATTGGGTATCACATAAAACATAACCCATGCTGGAATGCAAACATGATTTTAAATGGAGGAAACACAGGTTTAGAAGTTTATGCTATACCCGATTGAACAACTGATAAGACGATAGAGATAATATATTTGCCTTCATTTATTAAGAGCTAGACTTTACATTCGTAAGAATATTCTAGCAACATTCTTCATATAGTTAAGATCTTAACTAAGAAATCTTGCAACGAAATGCACATGCACTTGTTCACAGAACTGAAATAAGATCTTTAAAACTTATACAAAATGTTATCTGGATTTTGGGCCTGGATAGCCGCGATAATTGATTCCTGTCCCATGCAGTCACCGGCGATGACCACCGTGAACATGGTAAACGTCCGATTTTTGTCGCATGCAAACATAATCAAAGGTCGCAGTGACAAAAAGCACTAGTCTACTTTAGGTTCAATGATCTAGATCACAAATAGCTACGTAACTATATTATAATGGACAAGGTGCGTATGGGGTCTGATTTTATTTCACGATATAAATTTTCAAAGCAATCGATGTCAAAATATAAAGGCCATGCATTGTTTTCTATGAATCAATTTTACCAAATACAATTATTGAAGCTGGTTGTTATGGCAAGCCAAAGCGGAATTTATTCAAGACTTTAGAATTACCATTCAAGAAGTTAAATATAAGTTCAAGAAGGAAATATATGTTCAAGACTAAAATATGTTCAACCTTGAATCAAATGTTTTCAACCTTGAATAAAATATGTTCAACCTTGAATAAAATATGTTCAACCTTGAATAAAATATGTCCAACCTTGAACAAAATATATTCAACCTTGAACAAAATATATTCAAGACTCACGTGACCATATTCAAGACGCACGTGACCACAAAATTGATGACGTAGAGCGTAGAATCTGTGGTACTTCCGATGCGTTCTGTTTCACGACAGGCATTGCGCATTTTGAACCTATAATTTGCCTGATATGTCTGTGAAACATGTATCGACTCTGACATTCACTCGGCATCCATGTCATGATGTGTAGGATTACAGTACATGTCAGGTGTAGGCGGCTAGGTACGTGTACAACCATGTGTCAAAACCTCGTGCGAACAATTCGAGCTCCTAAACGCAACACAAGTACCATGGGTTCGGGAAAGTCCGGACGCGGGTTCGGGAAAGTCCGTAAAGCATCAAAACATGAGCAACTACGTCATCAATTTTTGTGGTCACGTGCGTCTTGAATATGGTCACGTGAGTCTTGAATATATTTCGTTCAAGGTTGAATATATTTTGTTCAAGGTTGAATATATTTTGTTCAAGGTTGACAATATTTGATTCAAGGTTGACAATATTTGATTCAAGGTTGACAATATTTGATTCAGGATTGAACATATTTTGGTCTTGAACATATATTTAACTTCTTGAATAGTAATTCCACGGTCTTGAATAAATTCCGCTTTGGCTTGCCATAGGTTGTGTTGTTATTGATTAAACGTTGTCTTGATTAAGCCACAGTTATCGTGTCATCATCATGCTCTATTGCATCGGTTGTGTCTGTTGCAGCAGAAATAGGGATACCAGAGAGGTGACCGAACATGCTATTTCGTAATGCACCTTTACCCTGATCAGCGCCTCTTCCGGAGCTCTGATGTTGTGGGGAAACATATTTGCTTCGCACACCATGTCGGTTGTTTTTTCCCGACAACAGAGCCACAACAGCTGAGCTCCGGCGCTAGAGGCGCTGATCAGGAATTAAAGAGGCTAATTGTACTTCGGAATTTGATCCGAGGCTTTGGGTCTATATTAAGATACCAATACCCTTGAGTTTGTTGCTAAAATTCCCTCGAAACCCGCGCCGGTTTTCAAAACTTATAAAAAACATTTTTCAGTAGATCAAGATTTTCCTTCGGCGATTTTCCATCTTGTTCCGCTTACCGGGAAAACTGCACAACGGTGTTAAGTAGACGCTGACTTCATCAATTACTTCGAAATTGATTTACTTTTGGCGAACAATAGACAAACCGAAGCCGGATATGCCAAATTATTATTTTCGCATGGAAAATGTGTGCTTTTACCTTTGAAATATGTTGTCGTGAATTACGCACGCTGTATCAATTAACGTCCTTGGTTTCAGTTGATGTGTCTGGCATTTGACCGACGAATGTTTGTGGTCACCACTGACTGCAGTCTTAGCGTATGAAATATGTGCACAAATGCATTTCAGATATACATGTACGCTCGTGCCATGCAAAATTCTGCATTTTAACATAACCCAGGAGGCTCTTTCCAAAAACTCTCAGTTCCGCAAACAGAAAGAGGCTAACTTTGATTTGTGATACCAATGTATTTTAGTATGTCACTTCGACAATCAAATCGTCATTGATCCATTCCCGATTAATATTGTCGAGTGAAGTGAGCGCTCAGACAGCTGCTCCTTCAGTCTGCAAAGAAAGTCATTTTTACCCCGTTTAAAAGAATCTTTCACTCAAATGGACTGACATAGTTGATTTATGAACATTCAATGATCAGGACTATCGAAGTTTTGAAGTGATGGGAGTGCTATGTTTTCCGTTTTTATTACTGTTTGTGAAATCCAGTGAACTTACTTTGCAAAGGAAGGTAGCCATTGCTGTACATTGTATACCTGATATACATGTTGACTCTAATACTTCAGTCATGTGCTTTTCCTACACTACCCAAGGATTATGTTCACTCAAGCAGGCAGGACCAAAGGTGTCCATTTCAAGGACTACTGAATTGGTTCTCAGGGATCTTGGTGTTTACAAAAGGAACTCTACCAGGCGTAATAAACGTGGAGGTAAAGCCATTGCAAACATTATTCCAGTCATCGCAAATCAACGAGTGAATCAATTTCGATCTTGCCCTCATGGGGTCGATTCGAGGAACTTAACCCTGATCGAACCGACTGCACCTGACACTGAACTTGCACCAATGAAAATTGGACTATTCAATGCCAGATCAGTGTGCAATAAAGCAATTGAAATCAACGAATTGCTTATCGACAAGGACTTGGACATACTTTTGATCACCGAATCGTGGCTCAAGGATGCTGAAAACGGTACCACATTCTACGATTTAGTGCCAGACGGTTTCAGGATCATTCACAAACCAAGGGATAGTAAACGAGGAGGAGGTGTGGCGATCCTCTACAAGGACACGTATTCTGTCAGCTGTAAGACATTCGACTCAAAAACGTACGAGCACCAAGAGTATACGTTGCGCTCTTCTAACAGCCATGTGCAGTTCGTCCTTGTGTACCGCCCGGATGGTTCCATACCATCTTTCCTGGATGAGTTTTATGACCATATTTCGGATACAGCTATGTCGCAATCTACAACTGTAGTTGCAGGTGATTTGAACATCCATCTTGACAAAGTTGATGACCTCAATGTCCTTCGGTTATATGACATTTTTGAAAGCGTTGGGTTAGTCCAGATCGTGAACAGTCCCACCCACAAAAAGGGTCACATTCTGGACCCGGTAGCTGTCCCAAAGACGGCTGCACCTTTATTGGAGTCGCAGAGTCAATCAGCATTCAACTTACAAGTGTCAAACATGTGTCTCTCCGATCACTACCTTGTTTCATTTGAATTGCCCGATAAATGTCAAAAGGACAAAGCACGTAAACCTTCAAAAGTTGTCACCAGGGACATCAAACGCGTTGATAGGGATGAGTTCTCGCATGATGTTGTTGGTTCCTTTCAAAAGCATGTTCCCATGCGCGCGAGCGATGTGGCAGAAAGCCTGAACGAGGCTCTCAGCTCTGCATTGGATAAACATGCACCGAAACGGATGAGCAAACCGAGAGTACGCAAACCAGACCCTTGGATGACCAAGGAAATCCTGGCAGCCCGTGCGTTACGTAGACGTCTGGAATCTCGCTGGAGAACGACGAAACTAACGGTTCACAAGGAAATGTTTATGGACCAAGTGAAGGCCACAAGCGCCTCCATTAAGAATGCAAAACAAGATTTCTATGCGACTAAACTTTCCGACAAACGGGGCTCCCAGCGTGAGCTCTTTAGTGCTTTCGTGAACTTGACTCGTTCCTCTTCTGGACCTCAGAACCAGGCCGCTACTGGTACTGCCGATATTGACTGTGCGAATAGATTTGCGAACTATTTTGATAAGAAGATCATGACAATACGGCAACATCTTGATAAGTGTGAAGAAACATATAAACCTTCTTCAAGAATACCACGGACATCCAACATGGTTTTGTCCGACTTCCAACCTACTACGACAGCAGAATTGGAAAAGATTATAAGGTCCACCCCAGTTAAAACATCTACACTGGACCCCATTCCTTCCACACTTTTGAAGGATGTATTGCCGAATATACTACCATCCTTGGTCCAGCTTATCAACTACTCTTTGTCAACCGGGGAATTTCCTGACAATATGAAACTTGCAATCATAACTCCTATTTTGAAAAAGAAGGGAGCGGATGAGTCCGAGCTTAAGAACTATCGACCCGTCTCCAATTTGTCGTACTTTTCAAAGCTCCTCGAACGTGTGGTGGCAGCCAGGCTCCACAGCCATCTGGCGGCAAGCAATATGTACAACCCAAATCAATCTGCTTACCGCCCAGGCCATAGTGTGGAGACTGCGCTGCTATCCATTACCAACAGCGTTCTTGAGAGCTTCGACAAAAGAGACGGTGTCGCAATGGTTCTCTTGGACTTATCCGCTGCCTTCGACACAATCGATCACAAGATCATGATATCACGTCTACAAACTGTTTTTGGTATCCAGGGCAGTGCGCTCTCATGGTTTGAATCATACCTGTCTGATCGTCAATTCAGGGTCAAGGTCGGCTCTAGTTTGTCCGACACCTACAAGTTGCAGTCTGGTGTACCCCAAGGAAGTGTTCTGGGGCCATTACTTTTTTCATGCTACACCTACCCATTGGATGAGATCATTGCCAATCACGATATTAGCGGCCATTTTTACGCTGACGACACACAGAGCTGGCACGCGTTCAGCTTTTATGACTCGACCTCACTAGCCCAAGTGATCACTAAAATTGAACACTGTCTAAGCGATGTGCGCCTTTGGATGATGGAGAATAAGCTCAAACTAAACGACTTAAAAACAGAGTTTTTACTGCTTCGTTCTCCTTATCAAAATGACAAGTTACTGTTCAGTGATGTCTGTCTTAAAATCGGTGATGCAGAAATTCGTTCAAGCGAGTCGGCGCGCAATCTCGGGGTGCTTTTTGACAATAACCTTACTTTTCACAAACAAATATCACAGGTTGTTTCGTCCGGTCATTTACCTGCGCAAGATTGCGTCAGTCAAGAAATATCTACCTGAAGACCTTTTAGGTAATCTTGTACATGCTTTTATTACATCTAGACTCGATTTTGGTAACTCATTGTACTATGGTCTCCCTCTCTGTGAAATTAACCGCCTCCAGAAACTTCAAAACCAAGCAGCCAGACTCTTGACGGGTACTAGAAAATATGATCACATCACGCCTGTTTTATATGACCTTCATTGGCTCCCCGTTCAACAACGTATTAAGTTCAACATTTTAATCTTCGCTTTCAAAGCCGTGCAGGGCACCGGCCCCAACTATCTTCAGCTTCCACTCCAGCGTCTTAGGCAGGGAACCAGAGCTCACTCTGCTCCTGCCCTGGAGTGGAAACGATCCAAAAAAGTCACTGCTGGTGATAGAGCTTTTGGGGTCTGTGCTCCGCGGCTTTGGAATGCATTGCCCACACATCTTAGGCAGATTGTATGTTTTAAAAGTTTTAAACAATGCATCAAGACATATTTGTTTAAGGAAGCCTTTTATCACTGATTGTTTTAACTATGTTTTAAACTGTCCTGTAATTGTTTTGATCATGTTTTAAATGTCTTTCCTATTATTACTGTATGAATGTACTTTTGTAAAGCGCTACTGGCAATTAATTTTTAAGCGGCGCTATAAAAATAATAAATTATTATTATTATATGCTTGTCTTAACAGAAAATTTTGCGTTTAGGAAGTTTTCACAAATTTCGCGAGTAGGTCATGACCACGAAAACATTCTGCCGCGAAATTCCTTTCATTTTCAGCAAGAATTCCATGTCATTATTGGCATTGCATCCAGCTATAGGCCCTCTGTCGATCGAGGTGATTAAAGAGACTGCGTATACCCTTCGCAATTAACACGTATCGTAGTCACACCCATAAAACACAAATTCCACACGTCTTCAACAGTGCCCAGAATCGTTGGTCCTGTTGCGGCCGGCGCCACTGATCTCAACCAAGATCTCCGAAGTTGCAGGCACCAATAACGCCAGTATATATAAGCAAGATGTAGTAAACCTAAGATGAACGGATGCCACATGCCAGCGCCTAGCAATACTTAGGTGAGTTTTATTTGGAAGACTGGTTATAAACGAGTGCAAGCAGCGGAGTGCGAGAGAAACCTTAAGGATGTACTCTTGATTCAATTTTTCAAAGATGTCTAACTGCGTTTGCAATGTCTTTCCCGAAAGTGTTACTTGATCTGTAATAAAAGGGGTCATCGCCAGCAAATGCATCAAATACTGAAAGAGCTTTGTCATTTACATGTATATTATCATAATTCATTTACGACTGTAACGAAATGCTCATGCAATTGTTCACAAAACTGAAATAAAATATTAAAATAGTATGCGAATATTACATGAATTTGGCCTAGAAGAGCAGCAAAAGCCGATTCCCGTAGCAGTTACCTGCGATGACCATTGTAAACAAGCGATATTTGGCGCACGAAATCATGATCACATATCGCAAAGACGATCTGCATCACAAACATTGACAAGGCAATAAGTCAGGTCAAGTCTTGGGGTTGAGAAAGTGTAAAGTGTTGGTGTAACACCGTCACCAAGGTAACACCATCAGTACACCAACACTTGACCACCCTGCTCGGTGTTGGGTTACACCGGTGTAACACCGGTGTTTGAGGAGGGAATCCCCAAGATTTCAACACTACTGTTGGGAAAGTTTTTTCTGACACAAGCGTTACACCTACCCTGGCCCACCTGAAGAAACAAGGCAAATGCATTGGAGAAATGTACAGGTGTAACACCTACCCCTAGAGGTAGGTGTTTGGGAGTGGTCAAGTTTTTAGGTTGTCAAGGTGTTCATGCAGCCATGTTTTTTTGTCCCAGTTCAGCAGGCCATTGCCAGGCGGGGCAATAATCTACTCAGAAAAGCATCAGAAAGTGAGGAACCTGTTGAAAAACATGTTAGATTGAACGACCAACAACTTGAGCAAGTGTCAGATTCATTTCATGCATGGCGTGAGGAAAGAAACAATTTCCAGCCATGTCAGTCTCACGCCACTTTTCGGAGGATGAAGAACTTCCTCACCATGCTGTCATCAGGAGGATATTACAGGGTGGTGGCAAAAGACAGAGGAAGTCAACAATGATTATACATGCTCGCGAGTGTGCCCAATTCTTCTTTGATATATCACCCGAGGCAATTTCATTCCCTGACCCAACTGAGTACGATGATTTGGCACGCCCAGCGGTGGATGTTGGCGGAAGAGAGAGAAAGGTTAGTTAGATAGAGACAGTCTTACCAGAATTCAATTGTGTTTGATTGAAGCAATTTCTTTTTCCCCAAATTTCCTCTTGAAGACAAAGTCACAACCAGCCAGCCAAATGATATCATCACCTCAACAAGGTGTCCCCACTTGACACAGCCTTACTTTCGCAGCCAATATATGTTTTTTTTTAAATCTGCAGGTCCTGCTCTTCATAGATGGTGTAATAATCAAGATACAAAGACCTGATGGAGCGGGGGATGCATATTACTGCGGACGCCACGGAAAATGCTGCGACTCTCTGAATGTGCAGTACATCGTTGACCGACATGTCAGGGTTCGCCACATAATTACAGGATTGCCTGGTGCAACACAAGACAAAACAGCAGGTGAGTTTTGTATTGAGTTGAGGACATTCTTGGACAACCTCAAACAACTGCCGATACTCTTTCCCCAATGTTCTTAAGGAAATCATCCACCTTCTTCCCAGACAAATTTAAACCAATTGCATCTTCTGCCCTCTGATGGAATTCAGGAATCTTTTGCAACGTTTTGCCTTAAGAAAATCACTGTGGTTATTCAGCAGGAATGTCAGCAAATTTTCAATTAGTATTTCAGTCCATTTGGCTTTCTCAGACATTTTTTTGGCTTGAAATGAATCTTCTGGTGTAAATTTTTTATAGTGTGTATGAGAGACAAGACCACAATTGATTTTTTAAGCCTTTTAGCAGTTACATTGTCAATGTTTGACCGCGACGCATCAAATACTGCGTGGGTTTGTGAATCTGAAATTTTGATATGATATTCCGGACAGTCGGGCAAGTAAATGGTGAAAAATAAACTGGTAGTTGACCAAGGAAATTTTTTGATAATCGACAAATTAGACAGACATTGATATTTCCACTCTTTTCAGCCAACTGGCAGAAAAATATCAAAACACGCCCCCTATTACCAAATTAGCAAAATTCGAAATTAATTTTTTCATCAAATAATTTCTTTATTTCTGTAGACTTGCCACAACAAATATTTTTTCAATATCTTTCCAAATATGTACTTGAGAGTTAAAAATATGCACTCGTCTAATTGATAGGCCTCGACCTATGAATATTAATTAGTGGTCTTGTCTCATGAGCAGACGAAATGCTATGGTTTAACATGCAGCCTGGATTCACCACAAGACCACAAATGTAGGGGAAATTAGGAAGGTTACGCTTCAGACCAAATTTAGTCTTATTTCTAATTATTTCATTAAAAAATTGCACTCTGTTATATATTTGCTGATTTTGCACATAAAATCCAACATTTTGACAAGAAAATTTTACATTTCATCCGAAACTTCAAAGTCAAAACTATCTAAAAATATTTACTAAGCCAGAATCGGACGATGTATGACCAAGAACGAGCGATGTGAAGTGAAATATAATCGCTAGGCCTAATGAAAATTTTTCGAACCAACACATTTTATACTTTTTTTCGTGCAGAGTCGAGAGTGACATTTTTTTGTGAAATAACAGTCCAGGTCAGCTTATCATCAGCACGACAGAGGCATACATACGCCAAACAAAGCCAAACAAACTATTGTTTTTTAAAAATTATTCTAGAGATACTTCACTAATTTGTAAGTAGAGAAGAAACAACAAAATTCGAAAATATCGAAGTGACATATCGTGTTGACGTTTCCGGCCGCCATTTTTTGGAAAATTTGTGAAATTTTGAGTTCATCAAATGACTCAAATGTCCGACAAAGGCGATGCCATTCCAAACAGTCACACTCATTAGAATCCTTGAGTAATGTTTTATCCAAATAAAGATATGAGAAACAAGGAATTTTGGTATAAATAGCACTTTTGACACAGTTTTTCCGCCACACACATGCGGCTTCACATATCGATTTTTTCTTGCCGTGCCGCAGTCAACTACACTGATGTGATAATCATCGATTCCGCTTCGGCCGCGCTGAGACGAAATCGGCAGTCTTCACAAAAATCCTGGTCTCACATCTCACTTAGGGCTCGAAAATAATCGCCAATAAGGGTAAAATTGTCTTTTTTTGGTTGAAGCGAGAAAACAAGATGGCGTGAACTCAAACACCTAGTCAACTCACCAGTGTTACACCTACCGGGACCTTACACCTGGTGTCACCCTGGTGTTGCTCAAAGTGTTACACCGATGTCCAACCCAAGCTCGGTGTTGGGGGTTGGGGTAGGCCTCCTACACGAACACTACACCAACACCAACACCTAACACTTTCTCAACCCCAAGACTTGACCTGACCCATTGTAACTGTGTGAACATTGTGCGTATGGGGTTAGGAATCAATTTCACGAAATCGATCACCTTTTCAAAGTAATCGATATTAAAATAAGCTCATTATTTGCTTTCTTTAGACCAGTTTTTCCTATACAGTCATTGACACAGGTTTTGAAATTGATGAAACACTGTCTTATTATATAAACAGTACTCTGACGAGTACATGCATTCTGTTGTGTGAGTCGCAGGGATATAATGGAAGCAACAAGGAACGCTAGATCAGAGAGGCGACTAACCTTGCCGTGTTCGTAATTCACAGGTTGTTTTATAGTTGATGAAACATTGTATCATCATAGAAACAGTAATCATGCCACCACGATCCAACCAGTTCATGTATTTGGTTATGTGTGTCGCAGCAGAACAAGGAACACCAGATCAGAGAGGTGAATACTAAACATGCTGTGTTTGAAATTCAACTTTATTCTTATCAACGCCTCTATTGTAGCGGAGCTCTGCTGCTGCTCTGATGCTGCTCTGATGTTTCAAACATCAAGTCGGCCGTTTTCCCCGATAAAAGCCACAACAGCCCCTGTACCAGGAAAGAGGCTAACTGTACTTTGAAATTGGATCTGAGACTAAGGGTCAATATTGAGATACCAATACGAACCCTCTTTGGTTTTGCTTAAATTTCGTCGAAACCCGCGCCGATTTTTTATTTCTAAAAATCAAACCTCCTTTTCAGTATCAAGAATTTGTGAGATCGTCAGGCAATTTCCACAACGGCTTTCAGTAAACGGTGACCTCATCAATTACTTTAAAGTTGATTTGCCTTTGGCAAAATGTTGTCCAAGCGAAGCTTGATATGCCTCATTATTTTTTTCGCATGGTAAATGGATGGTGTACTTTTTACCTTTGATAATGTTGTTGGAAATTACACGTGGCTCCATAAAACCAGGACAGTTGTTGTGTCAGGCATTTGGCCGGCGAATGTTTAGGGTAACCACTGGCTGCAGATCAGCGTATGTAATTTTTACACAAATGCATTACGCTCGTGCCATGCAAAATGGAGGCTCTTGGTTGAGTTTCCATAAATCTCAGTTCCGCAAAAAGAAAGAGGCTAAAGCATTTTTTTGAAGCTATGATACCAAAATATTTTAGAATGTCTTGATATATTTCATGAAGTGACATAATTTAATTCGCCAATTTTGACATTATCCCTGAAGGTCTCCCCATGTCACCGAGAAGCAATATAGTTCAATGCAGGTCTTCAAACGTCCCAAGCAACCAGCCCTTGGCGCAAGGGCCAACGCGCCGTTCTTTACCTATCAGTTTTTCACTTATTAGTCTGGCGCAAAGCCAGACGTTTTCCATTACGATTTCACTACGATGTTTGACCAGAAGGAGCAGTGCGCGAGATATGCTAATGAGCAGACTCTCATGAGTTTCGAAAGAATGTTCCATATCGCGCTAAGGTGACCACTGCTGACCATGACGCGTGCAACGGTAGGTTTTTGCTCCCCAACTTCCACCCTAATACGGTACTCAGAGTCACCATTTGATGGGAATGGGACAATGCCCTCACTGTGTATGGAGTCATAGGGATAAGAAGACATTATTCATTAGTGTTGGTGCAAGTGATTTTGCCCAAAAAGCATGCGCATGCAAAGAACAAGATGTGCAAGGTATCACGTGCATGACCATGACGACGTGCAGAAAGTGCACTGGCCAGTGCATACCCTATGGCTATGTACTAGTAAACATGGTAAACATGAACAACATAATTATTCATCGGCAGTTCATTTTACTCCGAGCTTTTCCTGAAACATATAGGCATGATGATTAGGCCTACCATGTACCATTACCAATAACAGCACTAGATGTAGATGTCAACAACATGAACCGTATAATCCCGCATGGCGCATGTGGCATATGCGTCTAAACCAAAGCCCCAAAATCACTTGTTTTGGTCTATTTCACTTGTGTTTTCCCCGTCTTCCAGTCCATAATACATTTAGAGTTTACAATCCACGATCATGGCCAAAAAAAGGGTCATCGGTTGACTAAAGGAACACAACTGTTCAATGGATTTATAGTTGAATGCGATCAAACTATGTCTTTCCAATCAGGGATTGTAAATTTAACCCCAATGGCCTAGGGAAGGCCCTATAACAATACTTTCGACACAGTTTATAGTATCTCCGCTGCCTCCACCATGTTACACGCAGTGCTCACTGCTGATTCTAAAATGCGCCACCTAGTCAAAGCACGACTTATGTTCTTCTAGGAATAGATCTCTTTCCAATATTTCGTCATTCCACTATCGTCATCACCTCATCATACTTTCATTGACATTACAGGCACACGTCGACAGAGCACTCTTCCACTCAACGACACAGTGGCTATCCAAGTAGCAGTATAGGTAAATATCAATATCCCCACACAGTGGCCTGAGTGGGTTTCCGTCTTAAAGGGACACTATAGGTAGGAACTAGGTTCGCAAGATAGAGTTACCGTTACATGAAGTAGTCAATAGGGGTTTCTTACCTCTTGCAGGTCGAAACTTTTCGCGCTTGTACGAGGAATACATTCAGCGCGCTAATTCTAACAAGACCCAATGCCCCATAGTCATCTGTCGAAACACGAGAAGTTCAATACTAATATAATATTGGCTCACTGTCTATAGTGACCAGTTAAAGTTGCATGGTTTTTTTAACCTCATTTTGCGATAACCTCGTTTGTCCATAAGGGCTGACCGGTTCGGGCGCAATCGGCATCATTGGCCGTGTTTGGCATCATAGGTGTGTCTCCTGAAGTGATTTTGGACAACAAACCATCGTATATATCTGTTTTTTTTCGTTTTTTTCAAGTAATTTTGCCACGCCCCTTTTCCAGGGTGTTATTCATATTGATTTATTATGGTCATATGTACGTACATTCGTACAAGGGGACGAGCTTACTATGTTCCAACAAATCGAGTACATTCGCAAAATGTTGATTTTTTGGAAGCGTGTGAGTAGTGCAAATCGGCAACAAACAATTTATTCCATTTGATTCCATTTGATTCCATCGACAAATATTTAAAGAAAAGAACGAATATCGTGTCAGTTCGATAGTTTCAGGTTTGATTAGTAAGGTTTGATCCGGGGGTGTGATAATGATATGCTACATTAGCCGATAATCAACCTGGGATCGATGAAGTATTGCAGGTGTATGACTGTATGCAACTAAGCTTATGGTGAGCATTCGGAACGAGGTAATCACGCTTCTTCATTACACCCCGTCATCCATTAATGTTTACATCGTTCACTGCTTGCTTTCCGTACAAAATCAGTAAGTTTTCAGATGTCGAGGTGATGGAAATACTCATCGAAGTGTCAATTAGTTGTCTGTGAATCGCTGGCAGCATTGGTATGACCTGGTTTGGGTGACACTGACTGACAGAGTTGCACTTGCAGCCTGATGCGGATGGCCGGTGAATTCTGAAGTCAACGTATACGTATAGGCATACAGGTATCATGACGACATGGACATGGTCAAGCAATAAGCGCAAGGCTATTGGCCCAGCCATAGTCGAATCGCTAACAGTCACACACCTGCTCACACTGACCCTGTAATGTATTGTAACCAGGCAGGTCAATGAACAATTCATTATTCATATAGTTATGCAGTTGCTGTTTGCATGAAAGGTAGCCTAGGCCTAGGGGTAGGCGAGTTTGTAGCAAAGAAGCCAGAGCGGCAGAGGCACCGCCAGCTTTTCACACCCGGTCGGCGGCCGTGGGTCTTACTACAGCAAACTCGGAAAAAGTCCAAATAAAGTAAGTAATACTCGGCCACTGCATCTCATCACCCCTGCCAAGTGTCAACGTCATCCTAAACTCGCTAAAAAAGTATACAGCAGACTATACTCCTAACGCCTACTGCACCAGAGCAAGTAGCATGGCATAAACGACCACTTCAATCATCATGCTAATCTGTCATGGCTCACTGTCTATTGGCTCACTGTCCCATAGTGACCATTATTTTTATGTCAGATTTTCAACCTCATTTTGCGTTTACACCGTTTGTCTATATGCGTTGACCGATGTGGGCGCAATTGGTATCAGTGGCTGCGTTCAGCGTCGTAGTTGTGTCTCGTGAAGTGATTTTGGACCATAAACCACCGAATATATCCGTTTTTGTCGATTTGCCATGTAATTTAGGAACGCCCCTTGTCCAGGGGGTGAGTAATATGGATTTATTATGGTCTTATGTACGTAAGCTCATGCATGGGGACGAGCGTTCTATGTTTCAGCGAATCCATTACCTTCGCAATTTCGAATATTTTTTGGAAAAAACCCGAGCAGTGCAAATCCACGAGTGTTGGCGTCATCGCCACAAACTATCTATTTCATATTTATATATTGTGTATTTATATCGAATCGATCGACAAACGGCCGACAAACATGTGCAGATAAAGGAATGAATTTCGTACGAGTTTATGCATGGCAGGTTCATGCCCATTTCGCCTTGTCTTTTTTCGCCTTTTCCCATTTTGCCTTTAAAAAATATACATTTCGCCTTCTCCTATTTCGCCTTTTCCAATTTTGCCTCTTCCCAATCCGCCTTATTCTATCTCGCCTTTGTCTTTTTTCGCCTTTTCATTTTTCGCCTTATGCTATTTTGCCTCTGTTTTATCTTGCCTTATCACAAGTTGCCTTATCCATTCTTGCCTTCGTCTCAGTTTGCCATTGTCTTAATCTGCCTTCTCCTATTTCACCTTGTCCTAATTTACCTTTGTCCTAATTCGCCTTCATCCTATCTCGCCTTTACCCGCCCCGCCTTTGTATTATTTCGCCTTCTTCCCATTTCGCCTTCTTCCTACTTTGCAACAAACTTGGTGTCTTTACCCATGTTTGTTGAGTCAATCTTTCATATGAAAGTGTCTTCAACAGTGTTGAAGGGCTTCTAGGGTCCATTCGGGGTTACCCGCAACCAAAACCCGGTGGACATTGCCAAAATTACAAGTGTAGATAACTTCTCAGCCATTATAGTCATATTACATTACATACCATATTACAAAAGACTTTTGTCTCTTTTACCCATGTTTTACCCATGTTTGTGGGGCCAATCTTTCATATAAGAGTGTTTCCACGAATTATGTTTTTGTACCCTACCCAAGGCTGTTGCTTAATTACCAATATTTTCAAATCTTCATAACTTCTGAACCATCTACATGTAAGCTTACATGTATCTCCAAAACCAACTTTTGGATTGATAAAAGGCGAGGTGAGATATGGCGAAACGGGAGAAGGCAAAACGGGAAGAAGGCGAATTGACATAAAGGTCAATCAAGAAAAGGCAAGATGAGATAAGGCAGGATGGAACCAAGGCAGAATAGGACAAAGGCGAAATAAGAAAAGGCAAACTAGGATGAGGCAAGATGAGAGGAAGGCGAGTTAGGAAGAAGGCCAATTGGAACAAAGGCGAGATAAGACGATGGCGAAATCGTAGAAGGCGAATTGAGAAAAGGCAAGTTAGGAGAAGGCTAAATGGGAGAAGGCAAAATTGGATAAGGCGAATAAGGTTAAGGCGGAATGGGCAGATACCGCATGGCACGAGCAAAGCGGTCAAATCGTCCTTGGTACAAATCGACCCCTTGACAGTTCGTCCCCTCGGCCATGCTTTAAATTGGTGTAATGTTTCTGTGCTCAAAATTGGATGTTTCAATGCGGCTTTATTTGGGTTTAAGGTGTTTAGAACATATATAATACGTCTTATTTCCTCAGAAATGTACGATATTGCAAATCAAATGTAGCAAAATTAAATTGGAACGTCATGATGTGGGAACGATTTATCCGATCAACCTGGGATTGATGAAGTATTGCACATGTATGACTTTATGAAAAGAAGGTTGTTGTGAGCATTCGGAACGAGGTAACCACGCTTTCGGCATCTCATGATATTGCCACCGCGCCACTAATTCCACCACCCAGAGCGAATCGCACACGAAAGTAGTACTTAAAACATCTAGTACGTCATTTCAACAAAGACATAAAACCTGTTGCATATTTCTATTCTATAATCGTTCTCATAAACGTTCAAAGAAAAATGGCAATTACAGGTTTCTTCGATTGTCAGACAAATCTGTGGGGGAAAGCACGCGGGAAATCAGACAAGATCGTGCCGTCCTTTGGCGCGAATGACGTCACATAGAATTCCGTGTCCGTATCTTTTTAAAGATCATAACCACGTGTTGTTGTTTACGTTTTGGACTCGGAACTTTTTTCGTTCTTGAGAAGGCTTGGGCTTGTCAATTGAAAATTTGTATCAATTCCCGTTACTTTTACTGATGCTCATGTTTCAGCATATATGTAAAAAGATGATGCAGGATGCATCTGATCACAGGAACTTGATGCAAAACATAGTAATCATAAGAGAATCTGTTATATGATTACATATTTCATTTTTTTCTTCTTTTGCGTCAAGTTCCTGTGCATCTGATGCCTTCACAGTGTCTTGTGATTGGGTGGGCCTTATCATCTTGACTTACAGATTATCGATTGCTCGGCCGTTTATGGCAAGCCGTTGTTCATCAGTTTCAAATAAACCAGGTTTCTTTTAAATTAACTTGGTTTCTTTTCAACGAAACTTCGTTTCTTTGATCAGGTTTATAAAAAACAAGTTTATTTGTAAAGAAACCTGGTTTTTGAAACGAAACTAGGTTTTTGAAAAGTTTTTTTAAATGAAACCTTTTTGAAAAGACACTTGGACCTTATAAACTAAAGTTTAGTTGATAGGTCCATGAAGACACTACGTTTCTTTGAAAAGAAACCATTAAAAGAACCTGCTTTATTTGAAATATGAAGAAACGGGCTTGACAAAGACATTTATCTCCGAACTCTTCACTCACTAGAATGAACAGGAGGTTATTTGGACAATTTCCATTCTTGCATAAACATCCCCCCCCCCCAACTTTCACTAATTACCCCTGTGCCGGTTAATAAAAAGTCAGTGCAGTTACTTGCCCTATAAATTGGTACCAGTCTGATGGTTACTCTAAGTCCTAATGAAGTAATAATTACCGGTACGTAATAAAGATGTAATATAACTGTAATTGACAGTGATTCCCCCCCCCCCCCCCCCGGCACGGCACTTTATAATCTGGCAGTTAACTTTGTCAATAGGGCTTTAGGCTTGAGTGGGGTACCTTACAATAGCAGTTTCGAGTTCCCCTCGCCCACAACCAAACTGTACATTTATCATATTGGCCCTCACACATCCTAATGCTGCCGGCCCCTATCCCTACCACACCCCAACAATTGAACTCCCTCACCTCAAATGAATTCCACGCATCGAAAACAAGCGCACATCCAGAAAGTGATCAATGCACCACCTAAACCATCATTAAACCAGTGAGCCTATGTCGCCGAAGGGCTTGTCCAAGATAAAGTTACAAGAAGTAGTCAATAGGGGTATCTCACCTCTCACTGTATGTCCACACTATTCACCCTTGTACGAGGAATACATTTGATGCTGAATCTAACAACACCAAGTGCCCTTACTCTGTAAATTAGTCACCGGAAGATGGCCCGTTTCACTCATTGCTTCTACTTCACCTATAGTCTCATTGCAAACGCCTCAGTTCTATGATATCACATTCACTTTCAGCTGTCATGCAAAGCAACGACTGTGCTATCTGCCATCGCACATCAACTCTTCACTACCCCATCACGCTAAAGGAATTAAATGCAGACAATACGAACAACAAACATATCATCAAGCGCCAATATGGTGACAAATCTGGTATAGTACCTGGTCAGCTGGTTTGCCATCAATGCTGCTCCTCTGTCTGCCCTCGAACACAGAAACTCCGGACCGCTACATGGGCGGATTGTTGGCCTGCTGTCATATGGACATGACTCAGTAAACCTGGGTATGCAAATAGTGAAACACTTATGCGCTTCCTTCCTCACCCCCTCAGAGACTCGTGGCTACCAGTGCTGGACATTTGGACACCTGAAATGCAACGATCCCAACACCTGCAGCCACATTTTCAGGATGTTACTAAACAACTGGGCACTTTCCACGAATGCATACAAAGTGGTCAACTGGGTCAGCCCTGAACGAATTCTGTTACCCAATTGTCAGGTGTCCTATGGGTTGCTTCATGTATCCGGATGATCTGCATCGTGGTAAACTGCGAGCTGTCCCAGCAGTCCACTTCTTCAGTAGGATTGCGGAACACTTTAAATCATGAGATACCCCTATTGGCGAATTTGTATGACTTTATCTTGCCTACCTAGCTGCTGCCTATAATCCCCCTTTAACTGCGGAACACTTCAAAGCCGATAAAATGCCATGTTCCACCTTTTAATGTCTTCAGATCGCCATTTTCAAAATAATCAAGTCACGGCTGCCAACCCTTAAGGATTTTCACAACCCACTCATTATTTTCCCCCAAATCCAACCAAAATCCGTGGCATCTTTAGGTCAGAGAATTCGCTCCTTAAACTATGGGAGCACACCCGCAAAATCCTTAATTTCAGATGCACAAACCCTCGAAGGGCCTCTTAAGAGTTGGCAGCTCAAGTCATTATACTTCCTTGGCACATTCTCCCCCCACCCATTTCAAAGGCCACGGGGGACCTGTTCCACCTACATGTACTGTACTGCCATTGCAAATGCAGCTGACACTGCCTTCTAGTCTCATAATAAATTTTGCTTTCCTCAATAATAACATTTCTTCTTCTTCAATGCTTTCATCATTCCAAACTTCTCCTCCTCCGACTTTTACAGGGGTACAGTCATGGCAATCAAAACCCAAATACTGAGACCAAATGCCTGTTGACTGTGCTTTAAGAGAGACTGGCGCCATGCCTAGTCTCTCTTAAAGCACAGTCAACAGACACCAACCCCCTCAGACTCAGAAACCACAAACGCCCAACCCTTCCTGCTACCTTAGTACTTCTGGATAGAGCTATTGTAGGAGAATATGGCTGCATCACTATAAAAGCAGCACGCATGCGCCCTAATTGGTAAATACTAGCATTGATTATACCCCTAGCGCAGGCAGGTTCAAATGGGCTATACCTTGAATTGCATGGGCCCAAAGATTGAATTGCAATGAAAATCTAATGCAATATCAACGGGGCCATATCGAAGAGACAAATTCAACCATCCAATTGTCCACAGACCCAGACTCTGTGCTGTTGCTTGCGTATAAAAGTATATCAATTTGTCCGATATAGATGATGAGTCAGTGTCAACATGCCTTGTTCCTTAGTCAGCAATTGGCCCCCTTTCATATGGAAAAGAAGAAAGATAACTCAGATAGGCCTTCACATGTCTTGTCGGCTGCGCAAAGCTATTTTATATACGGAGAAAAAGAAGGAGAACTCTGATATGCCATCATATGTCATGTCGGCTGCCCAATGGTTCGAACCAATTACAATATCACACTATAACTTTAAAATGCGTGCTCCTCCGAGCAAGGTCTCGGGCAAGGCATTTAGTCGACAGGCAAGCTAGAGGTTCAGCATTGCGCAGCAGCTCCTTGATAGGCCATCCCATGAGTGCCTCTTCAGATACACCAAGTATTGAAAGCTGTGGTAGAGCACTTTTAGACAGACCATGGTTACCTTCATTTGAAAATCCCTTTATAATCAAGGGCTAGATGTGGCCAACACAGCACCCATAAACAATATCCCTATCGGGTCCCTCGGAATATCTCCTCAACCAGAGCATTTTCACCCCATCATCAGCCCCCCCGGGGATATACCTGCTTTACTAAGAATAGGTTCTCAGTCTCTCCCATATTAGATTAGTCTATAGGCTATACATGTATGCTTAACGCGCCAGAGCCACAATACGTGTAGATCCCTTATCTTGTTGTGTGCAAAGAGGCTAGTATAAAGTTGTTTAGAAATATTTGCATGTCGTGAAGGTGGTGAATCGTATGGTCACATGCAAAGCCATCAACTGGTCAAAGGGGTTGTTTCTCTCGGTTAAAAGTGAATAAAGCAATTGAAATCAACATGAAATGGCAGAATAAATAGCATTTGTAGGTACCTGAACAATTTACGCTGATATTTGTTTTGCAATTTGGTTTTGTTTCGGTATATTTCCACACTGTTGACTCATGAAATGGCTCCATATGCTAATGAGAACTCCTGTTGACTTTAGACAATCTGCCTTATGATGATGACCATGCCCTTGTATGGAAACAACACAAAATGCAATTTCTCCATAATCGCCCCGGAATTCCAAAATTAAATCCCGCCAAGAGTTACTCTTTATCAATCTCGACTCAAAGGAGAAGTTTTGTTGTCATTCGATCTAAACTGACGGAGGAGTTAGATTACAAACGTTTACACCTCTACGTCCATTATGGTAGTGATACACTAAAATAACCAGTTCATCTGGCAACATGGACAATATAACTTTACTTTGCGGTGAACGCATAAAACCAACCCATGCATGTTTTCCAATTTGTTGGCTATCTGTAGGACAAGTCGGCGGTGCATTTTCCAGGGCTTAGCCGATACGGAGTAGCGTGCATATAAGATTTCAATGGAATGATTTAAAACCTAGTGAATTTCCGAAAATAATGCAGCTACTGATAAAGCGGTTGCCATGATTCTGTGTTTTTCACATCGTCACGCAACATTATGAACTCCTCCTTATGCACGTCCTGAACCTCATAGTCGTATACTCCCTTTTAAATGTAGCCGGGAAATACTATTTCAAATCTAGAATAGATGCACAACCTCCCATCTGTGCCTGAAGTACTTTATGGTTTGGCCGGGTCTATTTGGCAAGCCGCTCGCCGAACAGGCATCTTTTTTTGTCCTGTTTGGAGAGCCGCTTGCCAAACAGCACTAAAAAGCCACCCTGTTCGGCGAGCCGGTGTAACATCTGTGGTTGTTCCCCATGTTTCAGTGTTTCCAAACAATATGCAGCTAGAGAGACCATGACTTTTCAATAGGGGGGATACACAGAAAAACTCGTCAATCTATTTTTGAGCGTTCCCAAACAATGAGGGGAAACACTCAAAAACAGAAACACTCAAAAACATTACACCGGGCTTGCCAAACAGGGCAAAAATACTACCCTCTTTGGCGAGCCGGAGAGGTTACAACATGTTGGCCAATCAGAGAGCAGTGACGTCATATTCGAATTTATATGCGCATATTTAACAATGGCCGACTTCCCGCTCTAGATTCAATTTCTGTTACTAAACTCGGGTTTTGGTCAATAATCCATGAAGAAGCATGTACATGTACATGACTGTATGGATTTACAAAAAAAGTCATAAACGTGATTTAACTGATAAGCATGTTAAATGCATTAGTGTGCATTTCTAAAGGCGTTTCACTGTACTCCAGTGTTGCTGACCGTGTTGCCACGAATGATAATGAGCTCCTGAATGGTTGAATATGCATGAGTTCGGCTCTCCATCTAGGGCAGAAAAAGGCGCTGTTTGGTGAGCCGGGCTTGCCAAATAGTCACTTCCTTATGGTTTTTACCTGCCTACTTAATTACCTTTTTTACTGCCTATGTTGCATACGTGCTGTTTCGAATGAAATATAACTGTTAAGGCAATTCCAAAACCTGGGAGCACCCCTGGAGGAATCATGTCCATACCTTACATTATTCAACCTTGTTTTGAGGAGTACCTGCGATTCAGACATCAGGGGTCTCCATTTCAAGCTGATAACATGTGAACATAAATCAACCAACATGACGCACTATAATGAATACAATTTCTATTCAGAATTTCATTAATTCTGAATTGAATTATAATAGGTGTTATTTAGATTTTTCATGTAGGATTTAAAAAGTTATGTATAAGTTATAACGAATCTGAGTATACATCAAATCCACTTAAAATCCGTATCTAATTTGTTCATAGAGGATCTAGTATAAGGTTGTATTTTACGAAACCTATACAGATTCTATACGTGTAGATTGTATATATCATTCATTCCATTTTCTTTAAAGATTGGCCAAGGCAAGTTTTGTCTGTGAAATTTGCAATGAAACCATCAATATCTCGAGAAAACAGGTCGTCAGATATAGAATTCTCGTAGACCGTGTAAATGCAATTCATGACAAATCAATAGAGATGGTTGCACGTTCTGACCCACATGGACACAGCATCAGCAAGTTTGGTGTTTTCTTCATTTCATTTCATAACAATGTACATTATCGGAACCGATAATAATCTAACTAATGCATTCTTACGAGTTCAGTCAATTCTTCGATGTGGCGTAGCATGCTCGAATATTCAGAGGCGCGATGCCTTTTCCACTACCAACCTGAACGGCCATGATGGCAATGATCAAACGGGAACCTGTCATCTTCACAGGGATGCTGCTGTGGTATTAATTTGCGATGAGACCATCAATATCTCGAGAAAGCAGGTCGTCCAATCAAGAATTCTATTGGATGAGTTGGTAGACCGTGTAAATGCAATTCATACTTTAGATGGGGATTATTGCATGTCCTGAACAATATGGACAGAGCTTCAGCAAGTTTAGTGTTTTCCTCATTCCATTTCGTGACAATGCACATTAACGGAACTGATAACAATTTAACTTTCGCAATCTTACGAGTTCAGTCAATTCTTCGATGTGGTATGGCGTGCTCGAATATTCAGATATGCGGTGCCTTTTTCACCACCCCCCAGAACGGCCATGACGACCATGATCAAACGGGAACCTGCCATCTTCACAACGATGCTGCTACCAAGCGCTGGAATTGCCGTGACCGGAAAACAAGACATCGGCTTTGGAAAAAGCAGGTAGCCAATATTTCAGTTTTCATATTCGCAACCTATTTTGCAATTAAGGCAATATTTGCTGTTGTTGCGTGCACAACTGTCCGTTTGCCTGATCGACAATCCAGTGTACTGCACGGTTTTCTTTGGCAATCGTGTCATCTCTGTACGACTCGTACAATAGGGAGCACCAATGAATATTTAAGCCTGTTGATCATAGGTGGCAGAGCTGTTCTATAAGGCATTATTTGTTTTTTTAGAGCATATGCTCAGGCACAGCAGAGCAGGATCCCAGTGAACATATCTGATTATTGCTCGGTCCCCGGTTGCCAAAACATTAAGGGTCACGGGTACCCAACAAATGATGAATTAAGATTGAAATGGAGGATTGCCATCAAGAAACGAAAAAAACTTTGGATTCCAAAGGAGAATGATGTGGTCCGTCGTTATCATGTTCAGACAAAGTAACCTAAATAGCTGATTAATAATCATCGACTTAGGCCAAGTGTTTTTTATTTAGTCTACTTCCCATTTAACTTCATTGACTAGGCATGAACAGATTGTGACTAATGTAACCAATAAAACACGGAAACTATGAACTTACATTTAGTTCAATTCCAAGGAAAAATATCATTCTTACTGAAATTTTAAAATCTATTTCCAGCAAAGCAATCCACCTCAATGAACTGTACCAGATTTCCACATCATAAACCTTTTGAAATTCGCAAAAATATCTTTCCGTTCAAAAGTTATGCACCTTTGGAGTCAATTTCCTATACACAGACATCTTGATACAGGTAAGTCTATGCCTTATAGAACACCAACGCCACCTATTTTGATAAAGCTTATCTGCTGCTCCCTATAAATTGCCGATGCGATGCCCTTGAAATATACACACAATAGCATGGAACTGTCAACACTATATGCGCGAGCTTCGAGGTAATAAACCTATCACGAGTACCATTGGAGTTGAGGAATATGCTCGACTTGGCGATGATTCGTGTGCGCTAAATGTGGAACTCGGACGACAGTGAAATTGAACTGGAAAAAAACTATGTAACTTTTTTACCAATGTCTACGGTGGCCCATAGAGGATATGCGTTTATTTTCAATATATTAGAATATTTTTCTTTTTACAATGCGTTTTTTTTCTCTCGAATTACAACCGCCGTCGGATTTATTTCTCAACGCCGAAAAAATAATTCCCACCGCCGGGTTAAAAATAATAATTCCCACCACCGCCAAGGAAAATAATATCCACCGCGGTGGAAATAATATCCACCTCGGTGGAAATAATATGTTTACAACCACGATTGTGGCTGGACTAGTATCAGGTCAAGGAGAGTAACAACATAAGAAAGATCGGAGCGGGAGCTAATTCGTTATTGACACCGGGTGGATATTATTTCCACCGCGGTGGATATTAACTTCCACCGCGGTGGATATTATTTTCCTTGGCGGTGGTGGGAATTATTATTTTTAACCCGGCGGTGGGAATTATTTTTTCGGCGTTGAGAAATAAATCCGACGGCGGTTGTAATTCGAGAGAAAAAAAACGTATTGTAAAAAGAAAAATATTCTAATATATTGAAAATAAACGCATGTCCTCTATGGGCCACCGTAAATGTCACTGTCGAAGAAGAAACCCAATTCTCATTCGAAATCACGGCGTAAAGTCATCTGAAGAATTAAGTTTACGCCTACACTTCAACTGGTGAATAAAGTAGTCTGGTGATAACTTCGACCGAACTGAACTGGTAAGCATTCCACAGTGATGAATTACGAGTACCTGCACCAAATTACTTTTGAATTTCTGACCTGTGCCTTAGGTGTATATAATTAAGTCGTATTCCAAGCCGTGGACTGCAACTTGGATAACCACTTCGTTGTATCCATCGTATGCACTGATACAATTTTCGTCGATTAACTGAATACATTATAATGGATAATTACCAGATAACGTTGAATGTAATTGAACCTCGGGGATAAAGTAACGTGCAAAAGCCCAGAAGGCTCATCTGAAATGCGAAATAAGAACTCCGAAATGGGCCATGGCGCCTATTTAGCGGAAAAACCCACAAAAAAACAGTATAAGAATATCGATGTTTTAATATCAACACTTTGATATTCAATGGAATATTACAAATATTTCTTTCATAGCTATGAAACTGTTTAAACCGCAATACATATCAAGCATTTGGCATGTTTAGGAAAAAAACGTGCATGAAAAAATAATCTGCATCATTTTTGACGGACCATTTCCACGTGGCTGTGTTGGGGAGGAGACACAACGTATTCATACTGAATATCGATATTCTCGTATTCGCTGTTTAATAGCATGTTTGATTACCAAGCGGGAGTAAGCGCCACTGCGTTCTTTTTGGTCCTGGCGCCTCATCTCGTGTTAGGCCGGGCAAGCGATCATCTGATCGAGTTACTTCGGCTAAAAATCACCCCGGTTAATCAGATCTTCATTCTGACGGGCAACTGCCATACCAACTATCTGCCGGAACCATAATTTATATACACCCCATGGAAAATTTTCTATGAAGTCTCCTAAAATCGTCTTGTACTGCAAGAAATTTTTGTATATTGTAATTTGAATGCTTAATGTTTTAAATTAGAGCGATTCAAATGATCGTGGATTGTGCCGATTCAAAGGCAAACAGAGCAGTCTCATCGATCGTTGATTGCGAGCATGTTTTTTTACCTAAATCTACCTTATTACTGAACCGAATGTTATGTATCTTGTTAAATATCTTGGTTAATGTTTGTAGATCCGAAGGAGGCATTAATTTTTCTTGGTCAGGCAATTCCTTGTTGTAGAAATTGAAAAATTATTGAAAAATCATCGCTATGTGCATATCAAATCTGGCATCGGCAGCTCGTCACAATGGGAATTGCCCATCAGTTTGGAGGTCTGAATAGCCGGGGTGAAAATGGCCGACCAATATGATTTTGAAAAAGATGGCAGACCATGTTTACACATTCGTTTTATTGCAGCATCAGACTGCAGTATTTTGACTGAAGCGACTAGTAATGGAAGAATTATTGATATCAGAATGTGAAAAATTCGACCAATAGGGCCAGTGAGTAGTTTTTGTAGTTTAGGTACGTACACCCAGTCGGTCATTATTTTTTACGCTACTTTACTCTAATATCACTCGGGCCTGGCGCGAGAGCGTTCGGGCTCAATTCATACTGGGTATTCGCTTCAAGGCGTGAGATGCGGTGCGAACGACCACCCTAATATCACGAGATCTCATACGGAGGCGTGTGATTTTACCAGGCTGGATATACAAATATTGTTTCCGCAGGTTTTCCCGGATTCTGGAGTTTTCATACATTCCGTTGAATTGCCATGGCCGTTCGGATGGGAGTCTATATGGAGCGCAACCTCTCTAGTACACAGTGTATAAGTGGCATTAATGGGTAGATATAATCAAGATGCGTGCATTATTACTGACGATTGTCTACTCAAGAGCAAGAGAGCAGCAGCCTTCCATCTCTCACATGTAATATATTAACTTGAGCATATTAACCTACATAACCTGAAGATGTTATATCTTAACTTTCAACCAAAACGCCGAACTAACAGAGGGGAAACTATCGGTCGTACCGTGGTGAAAGGATATATGGTCAGTTCCCACCGTGGACGGAATCGGTCTTTTACCACACGAAGTTAAGGGTCATAGTCACAGTGGCTCTTTTTCATTACCCAATGAGTCCACACCGTAACGTCTACGTATTCAGCCAAGATGATAGAACCGGAGATTTTAAAATGATATCTCATTTTCATATTAACCAACTCACCTGCATTGCTGGCGAATATGGCGATGATGTCATAGGTGTTAGCACTAGTCTTGGTAGGAATTCTGCCTATGAAACGTTTCGAGCATTTCGATTCGATTTGAATGGAAATGATAATTGCCGAGAGTTGATTCTACCGTATGATGAACTCAAGAAAAGCCTCGGTCCAAAAAATTCGACGTTCGAATATTTCAAAATGGTTTCATGTGGTGAGAATGTTTTCTTGGAGTTGACCTTTCGATACAAATTTCCGAAGCACAAGAACAGGGAAAAAACCCAATCTTTATCTTGGTTGGATTGGTATAAAATAGTAAACGTAGGGTTCGTTCTTAAACTTCAGTATGTTAAAACCCTGAAAGGAATTCGCTACACTTCTATATCTGATAATCTTGATATAGATCAAATCATATTAACATATATAAAATGCGATTTAAATGGTTATCTCTATAAATACTCAAGCAGCGCGCACTCAATCTCCATCTTAGAAAAACCGTACGAGTACAATAAATCCAACACGATTGTTTTTCGTGATAATTTCTTCAGAAAATTGGGAGACTCCCCAATTGTGTCTTGGCTCGGATCTTATAACGTTGTCATTGATGATCATCGGCCGAAGGCTGTCACCAGCACCGTTCCTGACCCTAAAGATACCTACAAGTTTCAGTCTGAGAAACACACTCTGTTTCTTTTTATGTTAAATTTTGGCCCATGCCTTGAACAATCAGTTGTAGAAGCTAGGCCTACGTTATTAATGACCTTAGATGCACAGTTTGTCTCGAATCATATGCTTATTGTTGATGCGAATGAAAGAATAATCGCCTGGCCAAAAACTGGCTCTGGTAAGAAGTTGACAGCAAAAGTGTTTATTGTGTGAAGGAAACAAATTGTATACGGATGGACCTATATTTCTCATTGATGGTATCTTGATGACGAGTGGAAACTGGTTTAAATCTATACATCTGAACTGGCTAAACATCGGTGCATTCCACATTTCAACAGTACGCAAGACTTTGCCATTGATTGATGTTTTGCCCGATAAGACTATTTATACTCCACGATGCCTTGTATAGGTAAAATTGCACATCTCGTTTGAATGACGTGCTTTTTAAGTAGGTGACCGCCTTTCAAATGAGAGCCTGCCCTCGACCTGGCAAGTGAGAGGGAATTGGTGAGAAGAATTTGACCACCATACTTCTATTGCCAACAGCTCTACACATGATGTTGGAAATTGAAATTGAAAGAATGCGTTATTCGGAGGTTTCAGCTTGCATCTTTTTCCTTGTCAAAGTCTTTGAGCTTGATATATTTCACACCCAGATGTCCTGGTTTCATTACATAACGGTTACACGTCTGTTATTTCTACGATCAAGGTTTGATTGCATATAGAGGATAGCATTCTTGACGCTCTGGGAATGGTGTTAATAAAAGCGGGACTCAACATGACGGATTCTAGATGCTGGACGCGGGATGTTGCATCATCGTATTCATAGCCTGGATTTAATCAACCTCTCCTCTCGTTCATAGAATCCGAATTGGCCTAACTTTACTAGAGCTGACTGGAGGAGAACAGATTAATTAGGACTTCATGCTTGTTGAGATGAGGTAAAAAAGACACACGTAGATCGCATTCGGAATTCAATACATAGCTAGCTGGCGACCCTTTTAGAGAACTGGTATTTGATATTTGGGTTCAGAGAAACTTTCAGTAATAAGAAATCATCTCCGATGTCCTTCCTGCTGAGTATTGTTGATAATTCTGATTTGTCTGATAGCTGGGGGAAGCATGCTGTAGTAATCTTATGTAATCCACCTTTGGTCTGGGAGTGGACTTGCTACCTGCTGTGCTGGCATAATCATGATATTAGGGCCGTTTAGACGCTTTCCAAAAATACCGCATAAGACCGCATTCCGATCCGATCCGATCGAACCCCATTCCAGACAGGATGTGGTCTCATTTTAATGTACCCGTTTAAACGCTAACAGCAATGAGGACTGATGTGGACTCACAGGAACCAGCATGTATATGAAATTGTTTGCAATCTTATGAATGATTTTATGTTCTACGTAAGGACATTATACTAGGCCACGGGCTGGGTGGTAATTTGAATCTGTGTCACCTACCTGAAGGAATCTGTCTTGTCGTAACACACCGTACAACGACCACTCAACTCCAACTATCACATTAGCTATCACCAACGGGAATGACATCACACCTGAATTTTTGTCCTTATTACCTCAGACTGAAAGAGAAGCAAACCTGATGAACTCATGCGATGTCCATGCGATGTCAAAACCAGGCAAATGCCACAGAACAAAAGTTTTTAAAAAGGGACAATATAGGCAGCAGCTAGGCAGGTAAGATAAAGTTTCACAAAGTCGCTAATAGGGGTCTCTCACATCTCACAGTACGTCGAAATGATTCACACTTGTACGAGGAATATATTTAGTGCTGAATCAGACATGACCCAGGGCCCTAATATATTAGTCACCTGAAGATGACCAAATTAGCCCCTCTGCTCCTGCCTAAAGTCCCCCTTTAAGGCCAAGCCCATTCTTTGAATGGCCTTTATCTTTCCCTTCCAAATATTCCAGTTTTTATCAAAAGGTTTTGGGGTCATGTCGGCATACATGTCCAAACCAGTTGAGCTTCCGTATTTTTACGGCGGTCAGGTTGTCTCGTGCGTTCCACATGTTGTCTCCACCTCTTGTCGAACTGACAAATTGGTTCGTTGTTGTAGGTATGAGATCCCAAGTAGTTTCCGCAGGTATTTCATCCCAAACGCTTGGATGTGGCGCTCTGTCTCGGCGTTTGTCGTCCAGCTTTCACAGCCGTAGAGGAAGATGGGGACTGCGAGGGGCCTGTAGAGTTTGACTTTTACTTGCAGACTGATGTTCTTGCTCTGTAAAATGGGATGGAGTCTGGCTAATGCTGATGTTGCTCTTTGAGCGATTCTGACTTTTATCTCTCGAGTTGATGCACCGTCCCTGTTAAGGGTGGACCCTAGGAACTTAAAATGGTCCATATCTTCCGAGGAGTTCGCCGCTCATTGTTACTGCTGTTCTGGTACACTGTGCTGCACTGTTGGTCATTCTTTTGCTATTGGGGGTGCTGACTTCAATATCATAGGCACCACTGCTTCTTTCGGCCCGGATGGTCCATATCTTCGAGGAGTTCGCTGCTCATTGTTACAGCTGTTCTGGTACCCTGTACTGCACTGTAGGCCATTCTTCTGCTTTTGGGGGTGCTGACTTCCATACCATAGGCACCACTACTTCTTTCGACCCGAATATAGAGATCTTGGAGTTCTCCTCCGTCACCTGCCATCAGGTCGCTTATGTCTGCAAAGCGCGGATTGCAGAGTGGTCTGCTTCCAATGGAAATTGATGATTCAAAGTTTGTCAGCGACTCTTGCATGATGTTTTCCAGGAATATGTTGAAGAGTGCAGGGGAAGGATACATCCTTGTCGGACTCCGACCGTCGCTCTGAAGAAGTCGCCGAGTTGGTATTGTTCTAGAGGACTGCACTGCATGGTTGCATTGTCATACAGTTCTTTGATTATTCTGACCAGGTGTTCATCGATGTTGTAATCCCTCATGACCTTCCAAAGGCCCTCGTGCCATACGCGGTCGAAAGCCTTCTTGAAATCAATGACGTTGTGATGTAGTTCCCTCTGGTTGACCAGGTGTTTTTCAAATAACAATCTGATGTTGACGATTTGTTCGGTTGTGCTTCTTCCAGTCCTGAAGCCGACCTATTCCTCTGACAGTATCTCCTTGACCATGGGTTTGAGTCTGTTGAGGATGATGTGTAACATGACCTTGCTGGGGTGGCAGATGACACTTATGGTGAGGTAGTTTTGGCACACGTGCAGATTACCCTTCTTGGGTAGTGGGTTAATGAAGGATTGTGTCCATTCCTTCGGCCATTTCTTCTGTTGCCAATTCTTCGGGCAAAGTGACCGTCACCATTACACTACGAACACCAACTCTCGTTTTTCTCTCGGAAAACTCTCGAAATCTGCATCGGTCACGAAATCTCTCGTAAATCATTCGTAAAGTGCAGGGACGCCTAACTGGATGACACGCTCAGTGGCGATGCCTCTCGTAAAGTCTCGAGTTCTTGAATTCCGAGACCTTTCGTCAGTTTTCGATACCTTTCGACAGTATAATCATCGGATTGCATAGCCTTGATTCAATCAACCTCGCCTCCCGTCCATGGAATTCCAGTGAGCCTTAACGTACTAGAACTGACTGAGCGAGAACAGCATGATGAGGACTTTATACTTTCAGGGCAGTTGTTGAAATGAGGAAAAAAATGGACCTTAAGTGCACCCAGGATGATTCTGGGTGCTGTTAAAAGTTAAATATTTGAAATTCGAAAATGTCCAATTGTTTTAATTCAGACTGAAAGGAAATTTCAACAAAGCTGTAGACTGACATGTGCATGTACATGTACCTTAAAACCAAATTTAAAGCAAATTCGTACACATGATAATTAACTACGGCACCGTGAACCACGACATTTATATTTTCCTGGATCGCCAGTAATTATGAACGGTGTTCACCTTAAGGATCCTTAAAAATGATGTGCACGCAGCTTGAAATTTGCGCCGATTAAAAACTTGTGTCCGACGTGCGGTAGGCGTGCGTTTTGCTGAACACGAATTGTACACGAGGCGTAACTACGTAAGTTCATGTTCCGCCAACATGGTGCGATAAAGCAGCTGGTCATCTATCGTCATCCCAACCACAAAGAGCGATAATTTTGCTGTATTAAATCCATATTGATAAACATTTTAAAGGGAAATAGAGAAAATCTTCGGCAAGAGATTACGTGATTTGAAGAACACAATCATATTATTTTCAACCTTGGACACTCGAGGTGCACCAAGGACGACATTTGCCCTTTCAGGTCTGACTAACCAGTGGTGATCAGGTCCGGATTGTACCCTCCCAAAAAAACCAGTTCTTCAATCTCGAGTGATTACCATGGATACAGATGGGCCTACTTTATCTCTATTGCTACTTTTTCAAATGCAATTTCGATGTATTTAGTGAACGGCTAGCTCTGACGATTAATTGAGGAAAATACCAGTTTCCTCTGTGCACTTACGCAGTGAGTAGGCCCCGCATGCTATTTATAGCTCAACAGGATGTTGACATAGACTGGTTCCTGTGAGATTGCACATGTTCTCAACGTAAAAGGTCGAGGGCAATAAACTCAAACAAAAGCCGCAACGACAGCCTATATTTATAAAAAAGATTGAAAGAGTTGTCATTTGGCTTTCTCAAGGTGATGAGTAGATGTGTATGAAAATTTTTTTCACCATCCTTGTTAATCTTGAATATTAAAGGCATAAAGGTGAACTTTTTCAAATTTGTGTTGACATACAGGGTGTCTCATGCATTGTGCTACATCAGTCTATGCATGACTGTATGTCGAGACGACATTAAAACTTGGCCAGATGTACTCTACAAGTGACAAGCTGTGCAGAAATGTATAGGTTTGTGTGAAAGTGAGATACTGCCAGGTCTACAGCCGCTGGAACAGGGTTATGCATGAAAGGATATTGCGTCATTTTTGGAGGCAGGTAGGCCTGGCCTCCGCACCGGCTAGTGAGACCTCAGCTCCATTGCATGTCATCTTGACCTGCAATGTTTTGAGATGTGCAGTAGTAGTCGTAGTAGTAGTAGTAGTAGTAGTAGTTGGCAACTGCATTAGTATCCGACAGCCTGTTTTGGCAACGGTCCAACTAATGCATTCGTTGGACAGTTGCCAAAACAGGCAACAAGCTGATCATTTTCACGACCTCTCGAAGTTTGACCTCTCGTTTTGGGGACTATATTCAGAGGGGTTGTAGGACAATCCCCCCCCCCCCCCCCCATCAATTGCCTCCCGACATTACCCCCCAGAAAAATTGCCGCCCCCAGTAAAATGACCCCCTGTAAAATTGCCCCCTTGCCATATTCTGATGGAATATATCATATGGATTTATGCAGGTCCTGAACGTCAATAACTCAGAGATTAAAGCGCACAAAAAAATCCTTTACCGGGACATCCTATCCTTCGACATTCACGATTTTACACCCACTAAAATTCCGTTTGAAGATATGTCTCAATGTCGTTCGGAGGTTGTTGCACTGGGATATAAGGGGTGATGACCTGTTATGCAATCACCCGTTACCCCTTCCGTTGACTTAATCAACTGCTAGTGCGATCAGTGTGATTATTTATGTTTGAATGATATCACCTGCGAATAACATCATTTTCTGTTTGAATGACCAGCAACCTGCAAAAGCTGGATACTATAGCCATAAATTCACTCAGACTGTAACTATAAAAACACACAGTTCGCCCCCCCCCCCCCCCCTTCTTGCATTTCTTAGATTTGCTTCAATGAATCACGATGAATCAAAGCGAAAATTTTGACAACAAAGACGATGCAAGCTGAAACCTCCGAATAACGCATTCTTTCAATTTCAAAATCCAACTATAGCGTTGTATTGCGAAAACAAGTTTCGTGGTCTAACTGTTCCTTTCGATCAATCCTCTCTCGTTAATATCATAAATGTCAAGCAGTGAGTTTCACCAGAAAGGTTAATCCCATGTTTACTATTACAACATCGATGGCAACGTTTTGGCGAAGGTGACCGAAGTCAGGGACCCTGGTGTTGTAGTTAGCAGCGACCTGACCTTCTCTTCTCACAATAAGGCTATTGTTAAGAAAGTCAACAGTGCGGCGGGTGTTCGATAAGAAAACAAAATCCTAGGTTGATGCGTCCTCTTTTCGAGTTTTTGGTCAGCTCTTAACTTGATTGAACAAGCCTATCGGCCTCAGGTTCACAATTGGATTTGTTAGACCACAGGCCACTGAAAATAAGATACTGTTTTAAAGCTTGATACACTTTTTGCACACCGCCTTAGCGAATTGCCATTCGCCAGGTATTGAACTAACCCATGAAAAAGCTCGAGGTCATATGACATACAAAATGATGGACGAACCAGAAAATGTAAACAGCGAGATTTCAACATGAAAACTGTCAAAAACACCTTGACGGACTTGATCTTCTCTTCTCTCAAAAGATTGGATACATAATTTAAAAGATGGGGATGACGAAGGTATATTTGTCATTAAAAATAAAAGCAATCTTATTGACCAAAATTCTACCGTAGTCGTTTCAATATTCAGCTTTCAGCTTTCGATTCAAATTTTACCGCCTTGAAAACTAAGAAGGCGGTCCGCACATACGAAAATCAATGACGCGATACTCTATAAGAAAACGTCGAAATTATACTCAAAAATATTGAATAAATTACTATGAACATAAAAAACGTGCACACATGAGTTTTGGCGGAAAACACCAGGTTTGTCAATCACGTTCTATTTTACAATTCGGCATTCTCAAAGGGAAATGTTATAATTCATGACGCGAATATACTCTCAACAATTTTGACATATTTCCGTCTTTCCGCATAACTGTTTAACAATCAACGTCCAACGACAATCTTACTCGACAAATAGTAATATTAATTCATATCAAATACCTTAAAAACCTTTTATTTGATTTCAAAAGCAGTTATCGAGTAAACGGACACTACCCAAAATATCCACGAAATAAACTGAAAAAACAAGCGATTTTTTACCAAATAAATCTGACGGGAGAGAAAACTAGATACACATTTAACTAGGCCATGCAAGATAATAAGACCTGTAGTGATAGATTTCAAGGAGTAAATCGGCGAAGAAGAAAAAATAGGCAAAAATAAGGACCAACTGGATTCCAAGGAGATGCTTTAGCCCCTAAGATGGCGCCACTTTCCTACAGGCGGGAAATGTCCGACTTGTCGTTTTTGTTCAAATGTTTTTTCCAGTATAATTGATTTTGACACAACGAATAGTATTTACTTTTTAAAGAAAGGACAGGTGGGCCCATTTTTATTTGCAGCCGCAGTTCTTTTCGGACGGAAACTATTTGCCCGTCTTTTTTTAATCGTTTAACTTACAGCTGGAACGCCCTACACGTGCGCGCGTGTTGTACGGCGAGTCTTGTTCAGGCGATTCGTCGATCGGTGCTTCCTACAATGAGCTATTGGCGGGGTGCTTTTGACCCGGACAATGCGTGCGCTTGAGTTGGGCTTTGAAGATGTGCTAACTGTCGATTTTAAATCTTTACGTGACTACTATTAGTGTTATGTTTTATAAGTTCAATATTGGTGTCAATCACGTTGAAAGGGTTTGAAGGAGCAATCTAGTCACGGCACTGTATGTTTCTCATGGCCAGCGACAGTGCTGTGACACACTTGCGTCTTCAACTTCTTTCCTATCCTTTAGGGTTTCATCACCCCGACTCCCATGCGTATACGTCACCGCTATATCGAGCTCCACAAACCCATGACGGATTCCATCGATTTTTCCATTGTTTTCTCGGCATGCTCTCAGCTCGTGCCCCAATCACAGCGCTGATATGAAAATCTAAAGAGGGCAAAGGTCAACGCCGATCGCACGTTGTCCAACCTCGTAGCCTGTTTTGACAACGGTCCAACCAATGCAATTGTTGGGGTATTTTTAGAATCCGTTTTGTAGGCACAGTGTTGTAAGTAGAAATTCATTCTTCTGGGAAAGCCAAGACGAAAACTAGCTTTAATTCCACATATTGTAAAGTACTGTTCATCTGGCTACCTGTTTCCCCAGCGCCATGGGAAAAACATGAAATAATTACAACTTTAAATCGTATTGTCGTGGATATTTCAACTCGTAATGTCGCTCAGAATCGGATACTACTACAGTTGCTGAGATCGTTGTTCTGATTGGTCCAAAATCGAGGCTTCTTGCTGGTGCCAAAAGTAAGTTCTGAGGCGGAAAATGTCGAGGGTTTCGGTGAGTGATTAAGCGATCTCAAAACATTGCAGGTCGATATAGGGATACATTGATTGATTATTTGATTTTATAACTCACGCAACAGGTGTGAGTTTAATGGTTACGTATTTATGTACATAAATGTTAACAAAATTCATTTCTTATCAATTTGTCCGTGAATCTGAATTTTTGTTTGATCCATGACAATTGTGGTTCCGGTAATTTCGTGATTTCGTACATCGCTACCGTCGCTCCCACCCGTGCATTCATTCTTTGACGTCTTTATAAAGACGTGGAGGGAAATTCCAAAAAAGGGGAAGAAAAACTTCGGCACAAGACGAGACGAAAAAGGTCAATGTCGGTATACTTGCCCCGAAGTTTACATCTGTTTGATTTATCTTAATAGAAGATAAACCAATCAAAAGCCAAATTATTGAAATCATTATCACATTTATCGACAATATTTCATGTTTTTTTACAAATTCGTTCTGTTCCAAAATAAACAAACAATAACGTGTTCATTTCCACACTTACCGGGCAGCTACAATGTAGCATGTTAAAGCAGATGGTTATTTTTATTAACAAACAGGCAATTTCTCTCCTCACGAAGATAAACACAACTTTTACCAGCGAGTGGATAACTTTCTGCATTTGTCAATAAATCTGTAAACTACCATCAGTGCACTAAAATCATTTTATTTGTTCTGAAATTGATTGTTTGGTGTCGGTGAATGTTCGGTTTCACTCTGTACTACAGGGTATCTCCCCAAAAAAGTATCCCCACCTCATTTGGTCAACGTGTAAGAAGGACGGGGGTTTGGGGGACTCCCCCAATGCACTGGCTAAAACATGTCAGAAGGTTAGCGAGCACCCCCATGTCAAACAGTTGTGTGAGTTTACTAGAGCTAGCACTTTACATATTATGTATAATTTTCAGGAGACCCATTTATTATGGATGACCCCTCTGGGCGTCCCCATTGAGTGCATCATTGTGTTCCATTGACTGTTTTTTATTTTTTTTACATTTATTCGGTTGTAAATCTTATGTCTCTTGTACTGGTGCTCAAGAATTCTGATGAATTAAATTGAATTAAATTATATTGACCATGTGGATGACAGACTCTCATTTCAAAGATGATCCCTCAAAGACGGCAACCGTCTTTCAAATAAGAGTCTGTCCTCGACTTGCTCATAGTGTTATTTATATCGTTATAGCCAAAGAGCAGTTGTACTCAGGAATGTAACCACATCACATTTACCAAAAGAGAGTTGCACAACACTAGATTACTTATCCTTGGGACCAGATTAGTCTAACGAATGCTCAATTATGCTGTAAAAAAGCCGATTATGACACCGGCTGCCACAGCTGTGTAAACTTTACTGTTAATATTTGTGAACACATTTATTACAGTTTTTAGTGGCAACATGTAAGCCACGGACATGTACATCATATCTGTCAAAAGATCACTGTTTTTCTTTATGTTACACAGTCATGCCTTACGGTGGACAGTGGAATGCTATACGATGACTATTTCGATATGGTTAAGCTATAAAGATTTAGACAAAGATCCCGCTGTTCAAGTTCACAAAAATAAATATTAGTAATGAATTATAACACCCAGTAACAGGCTGAAATATAGCATTCAGAGATATGCCGTGCCGTGCCGTGCCGTATCCGCCTCACCATTGTTTCTTACCGATAATCAGCTGATGGGATATTTGTTCGTGCAGTTCTACATGTGCTGTAATAACAATATAAGCCAGCCCGGGTACTTTTTTGCTTTTTTTACAGAGTAAATATCTTTGCAGTCATTTGCTTACCAGTACCAAATTTGGGCCAGGCAAATAACATTTCATTCGCACCAACAATTAACCAATAATTTGTGATATAAGGGTCACGTAAGGTCATCAATAACGTAGTTCTAGCTTCCACCTCTGTTTCATCCAGGCATGGCCCCAAATATAGCCTGAACAGAAACAGAGCATGATTCTTAGAATTCATCGTGTAGCCCGTCTTAGCATCCTGCAATGAATTCATGTGGCCAAACGGCGACCGATGAACTTCGAGTGCGGTGTTATAAGATCCGAGCAGAGACACACTTGCGGATTCTCCAACTTTTCTGAACAAATCACCACTAAAGATAATCGAAGTGGATGTATTATACTCGTAGGGTTTTTCTAAGATGGTGATGGAGTGTGTTCTGGCTGATGATATATAGAGATAGCCGTTTAAATCACATTGTACATCCTCCAAAATGATGTTATCCATATTATATGAATTAAGTCTGTCAACTTCAGACATAAGAGAGTAGCGCAGCCCTTTTAGGCTTTTAACATACTGAAGTTTGAGAACGAACCCTACGTCTACTATTTTATACCAATCTAACCAAGATATGTATAGGGTTTTTTCCCTATTTTTGTGCTTCCGAGATTTGCGATAGGTCATCTCTAAGAAAGCATTCTCACCGCATGAAACCATTTTGAAATAATCGAACGTTGAATTTCTTGGACCGAGGCTTTTCTTAAGTTCATCATACGGTAGAATCAATTCTCGGCAATTAAAATTTCCATTTAAATCGAATCGAAATGCTCGAAACTGTTCATAGGCAGACTTCCGTCCAAAATTAGTGCTTACACCTATGACATCATTGCCAAATTCGCCAGCAATGTATGTGAGTTCGTTGAAATGAAAATTAGATATCATTCTAAATTCTCCGCTCATACTGTCCTGGCTGAAGACGTAGACATTACGATGAGGGGTCAAATTGTAAAAAAAAAGGGACACCGTAACTATGACCCTTAACTTCGTGTGGTAAAAGACCGATGCCGCCCACGGTGGGAATTGGCCATAGATCCTTACATCGCAGTACGACCGATAGTTGCCCCTCTGCTTGTTCGGCGTTTTGGTTGAAAGTTAAGATATGACATCTTTGAATGTAGCGTTCGGGTATGAAAGGATGTATATGTTCTAAAGTTAATACATTACATGTTGGAGGTGGTAGGCTGCCCCTCTTTCTTGATAGTAAATTAGACAATAGTGATAAGTAATGCACGCATCTTGCTTATAGATGGATATCTTTGTTTACAAAATGACGTCATTCTGACGTCATTACTGTTGGCTGCGCCCGCATACTCGTATCTCAACAGAGGGGATGGCGTGACGTAACAATGTCACCGTCCACGATCGTTGTTGTGTTCACTTGGAATCGAGGATTTTCTCTCGCCTATCTCGTGACTTGCATGATATTTTAGAATAAAATTCGGATACGATTTTGCATGTTATCGAGAGAAATCTCAACTGGACGAAGGTTTGTCGCAACTTTTCTTCATTAAAACTATGTTGAAGAGAGACGAGAGTACGCGCGCATGATGTTTACAAATTAGCCTTGACGTCAGCAGATATCCATCTATATAAACCAATTTTTATTCAACACAAAATGCCTGTTTGGGATACTATGTATAATAGAGCGGTTGCGCTCCGCATCATATATCACGTCAGCCATGGCAATTAAGCAGAATCTACGAAAAATGCGGAATTTGGGGAAACAAGGCAGAAACACCCTTAAACAGTGGAAATGATAAATATCGAGGATTGAACAAGTTGATACTTATTGAACACTTCAAATATTTATTGTATATTGTTTTCAAATATGAAATGAATACTTGTATTAAGTATCAGAGCGTAGATATTAGGATCTCATGCAGTTTTAGGATATTTCCGCAGATTCTGCTGAATCGGAGCCATGGTTCGTTCCGACTCCCAATCCAACTTGTCATGTAAACGTTGTTCCCAATCAAGTGCATGAATATATAGATAACTGTAATTCGACCTCGGAGATGAACTTACTGTAACGTGACGAGACGCGACGTTTTCGTAAACATTGGTCCCAATGAAGTGCATGGATCTATAGTAATATGTTCCGTTAATCGACGAACGTTTTCACAGTGATATTCCATCTGCATTTTTACAGTGATTTTATAAAGTTGATCGGTGCATAAGATGGCTGCAACGACGTGGTTATCACAATTGCAGTCAATGACTTGGAATACGACTTTATTATATACGCCTAAGGCATAGGTATTCAAAATGCAAGAAATACGAGAAACTGTGAGATGTTACCAGTTGATCAGTTGAATCGAAGTCAAGATCAGACGACTGTAATTCACCCAAATTTGAAGTGGAGGTGTACATTTTGTTCCTCAGTTGACTCTACGCAGTGCATTCGAACAGCGACACGTTGGTACAAAAGCTACATAGTCATTTTTCCAGTTCGATTTCACTGTATCGTCCGAGTTTCACATTTAGTGGCCACGCTCCATTGCCGAGTCGAGCATATTCCTCAATTCAAATTGTACTGTTGATGGTTTCATTACATCGAAGCTCGCGCATAGTGTTGTACGGTGGCTGGGAAAGACCATCGATTTTTTTTTTCTGGGTGGGACTTTATACTTAACAACTCGTTGGGAGGACTTACAAAAAAAAGAAAAAAAGCATTTTACCGTCATTTTTATTATCTTGGAGGACGACTTACGAAAACAGGCTGATTTTATTTAACTTTACAAAACGGTGTCGGTGTAATCACGTAATCAAGTCTTGTCATGTCAAGTGTTAGCATGACGCGATTGTCCGCTGATCCTACCGCGGTTAGACTCACTGGGTAGCCCATTGCGACATCCTAATTGGGTCTCTTTATGGTGAACGAGGTCGGTCCACTGCGTCCGGAGTGTAACTCTGGTATGCACGCCGTACACTTAGAGATTCGTTTGAACAGCTCGTTGTAGTTAGTTGCAATGAATCAAGTTGCAATTTATTATTGTTTTTCTTTCTTGTGGTTTTGAAGACAAAACCCATCTCAAAATTAGCGATTTAAGGCAATGAGACGGATTGCAATAAATCACTCTACAATGTACGGCCGGTTGTGCGACGTCATTTACCGTTGAAGCTTGTTGATGAATCGCAAGTAGAAGGAATATTGAGCGATTGCAACTATTTGAGTTGCAATGGGGTAGTTGTAAAACAAGAAACACAGAAACGAAACAGAAACACAGAAACACAGAAACGAAACGCAGAAACCAGTCTTGTGGCGAATTCTGGTCTGCAGACTCTATCTTGTTGCCATGGTTGTGGCCGCGAACGCGGGTGTAACTAAAACTGGTATTCAGTCGGAATGGAAGGAGGAATGCTCATTTCCCAATACCCCTTTTAGCCTCATCAACGTGTGCGCAGATTGGCAGCATCCGGCCTTGATCGTGCCCCTGACCAAAAACGGCCCCAAGTCGAAACGGCCCCACTTTATTTTCATGAGATCACTCCTGACAGTCATGACCATGCCGATCCACCATCTGTAAGGCATGAGGACTTTATGATCGATATGAGCCGCCAGTAAGTCGGCATGACCAATGACCAGAACACGACCATAGGCCTGCTAGGAATGTACAATAGAACATGACTCTCTTTTCGAAGGACTATTTTCTATTTACACTGACATCCCCAATACACTACATATATGTACTACACGGCGTAAATAGAAAATAGTCCTTCGAATAGCGAGTCCTGTTCTTTTGTACATTCCATGGCCTATGCACGACACTAGGCTGAACTTCCCTACTGCAACCTCATTAACATAAACAGATATTTAAAGGGACTATTTAAAGGCAGCAGCTGGGCAGGCAAGATTGAGTTACCCCAAGTCCAAGTCTAGTGCCCGCCCGCCCCCCGCCCCCCCCCCACACTTTACTCTATTCTAGTCGCCAAAATTGGTCTCTCACGTCTCACATAACGTCGAAATGATTCACCCATGTACTGGTACCGTACCTTGCATTTAGTGCTGCATCAGACGGGATTTGTAGGATGATCCTGGTACTTCATGTAAATTGAACAATACAAGGCAAGATGTTCCACTGCACCTTCATTTAAAATAACATGCTGTAGGAATCGAATCGAACCTACCAAAGTACTACACCACCACCTCAAAAGACTTCACCCTTATCGTGCCGCTCCCTTCCCCCCCCCCCCCCAAGTTGCTCCAGGTATCCCTCAACAACTCTATTGCATTCCGGCTGGCCGCAACCCACCAACCTCAGATTTTACTTTTAAACGACAATAACAACGGATTGGGCAAGGAAAGTATCGGCGTGCCGCTTGATTCCAACTTTTATGAAAACCCGTTTGATTTTCGTTTCTGCGTTTCGTTTCTGCGTTTCTGTGTTTCTGCTTCGTTTCTGTGTTTCTTGTTTTACAACTACCCGTTGCAATGCATGGCTCCGTTTGCGATGGGTTTCCAAAGTTGCAAATCGATTCATTGCAACTGCTCTCACATCATGTAGGGCTCCCGTGTGATTCCTCGTGTAATCTAGATCGAATTGTATTAACTCCTCCGTTAGTTCATTTTGCTTTCGCAGTGTCTTTGTCATGAGCAAAGCCTTACCTTTTTTATATTTGTCAATAGTATCAGTTTTTTTAGGGTCTGTCTTGAGTTTTGTTCTCAGCTCAAGAAACCTTGATACCTCTTGAGAAGACCCAGGCACAGATATCACTCCAGCTAATACCAAATTCATCAGCATTCATCATCGTCGTCGTCGTCGTCGTCGTCATCATCATCCGAGTGTATTCATGTTCACTGTGCATAACTTACCTTCAAATGTTAAAGATCGAGGATATAAAAGCTTCTGTCTCTTAGATAACGGGGTTGATGTGGCTGCTGGGATTGCATCCTTTCTTGAGTTTGCTTAACGAGGGGACCTGGAATATGCAATGATAGCACTCCAAAAATGAGTCATGCAGCCTTGGTACGGCTTGAGTAACACGCAACATATGTGATATGTACATGTAATTGGTATTCTGGTGACTAAAATTGTGAATGGTGGTTACTGTCATTGATAATTATGTGATCTCCCTGCCTATTACTATTCCTGATGGGCATAATGAAGACACTGGCAGTCAACCGAAGAAACAGTACCATGCACTGCCGAGTAAGTATTTTTTCTGTCTGGTTATATTGAGGAAGACTTCACATCCAGGATACAAAATAATAACATTGTATTTTCTTATAATTACCCTCCATATCTTCTAGTTCGACGATGGTCGATATCTCCTTCATACGAGCTGTATATCCTCTTGAATATTGCAGTCTTCATTGCTCTCGTCATTTTTGCTGGCATCGTTGTCACTGCTGTTGTGGATATTTCGGGTGGCAACTTCATCGTCGGCGCTACTGTTGCATTCTGGAAAACAATTGACGGGATTAAATTGACTAACATTAGACTAATATCAGAGTGAAGCAATAGTTATACGCGTTTGCTTGGCCATAATTATCACCATCTCTCCCGATGGCTGCCAGGCTAAATTTCAATGAAAGCGTTTCATATGAATGCATTAGTTCATATTGCCCTGACGTTCTCCTTGGCATTCGTGTATGCCATCAGTCGTCACGAGTTTCTACAATGTTATTTCTGTTACTGAAAAGTCAACGGTCACATACCTTGGTTCGTATACGACGTATACATCACATCGGCTAGGCTGTCTCGGTCGTGTATTCTGATCCTTGGTAACGGTATGACAATCTCATCATCCCTGACCTGTGTTACGACTATATCCCAACAATTACGCAGTTCCTTCACTGATGTTGACCGAAAGTGCTTCTTAGTAACGGATGTGGTTGTTGGTTCTGAAGCATCGTTAAACTGCACGCCTACCTCAAGTACCAGCACCAGCACCCCTCCTCCTCAATCAGATGATCCGGTGCTTTCTCTAGATGATTTTAAAAGAGCAATGTTTATCTTTTCATGATGAATGTCCCCAAATCCTCTCATCTTGCACCGCCAACAACGACCTAAGGCAAACAATGCGGAGAAGCTCTGGTGCATGGACTGAGAGGCGATGAAAGTATCCGCCAATGAACTTTCGCCGTGTCATCTTTTTTGGCTTACTGAAGAGTTTCTTACAACCATCGCCAAATAGAAGGGCTAGATTGTGCAATCGAAGTATTTGTTAAGGGGTTCGGTCTGTCTCTCTGGCATAAACTACTGCTGACTTCTCGACTGGGACCTGGATTACAAAGACAAGTTCACCATCAACATCATATCTTTCTAAGAGGTGTTTTATACCACCCGAATCATCATCAGGCTCGCATCACTTTACTTCATGTGCTGTCTGTGTCTCCTTTTATTTCATCTAGAAAATGGCTTTTCCCAGAGACAATTTCGGGAAGTTTTTCCATGATGTGTTTGGACATATAGGTGAGGTCATGCAGTTCTTCAAGCTCTGCATCCTCAATACCCGGCACAGTGGATGGCTTCTAAAGTCTCTGTCGGGTCATGATCAACAGCCAATACCACAGGCATCCTCTGAAAACCCGCCGCACAGTTCTTCATCCATGATCTTCTCTTATTCTAGCTTCCTATCTTCTTCACTAAACTTAATACCTCTTGCAGTCAGTTCTCGCTGTATCTCTTCCTTCTTGAGGTTATAAAATGGGTTGATCTCTCCCTTCTGTAAATACTTGGTAGTCATCCAGAGAATGCCTTCCATCCTTTCAGTCCCAGAATTCCCTTTTCTTCTTGGTGTTTCAGTTTATCTTGTCTTATTTTCTTCTGGTCGATCATATTTTCTGCCATAAGCTGTGACAGTTGTCGGCGTTTGTAACGAGTTTTTTAAATGTCTTTGGACACACCTGAGTACCAATGTCGACTACACCAGAATCAATCATCTTCTTAATTTCTCTCTAAAGTGCACTCACTGACTGTTCCATGGGAATACTCATCCTTCAGGTCCCGTGCTCGTTGGATAATGTCTCGTCCTGTAACAAGACGTGAATGATTGGACTTATCTATATCGACTCCATTTTCTAGTGCAAATTATTTAAGAATATGGCCTGTATTTGTTGGGGTTTCACCGTGGTTGTTAAATATAGAAATCTATCTCGAGTCCGTTCTGACCTGTTGATGTTTGATCCTCGATCAGTTTGCGTATATTTTCTAAGAATTCGCCTGACTTGCTTAGTCTTTCCACCATAAAAACTTGATAGCACCCGACGGTTGTACGAGGAAAACGATTCTCTACGTGCAATGAAGTTGTTATCCGTATAAACATCAAACACAAGTATGTCAGAATAGAGATTCTTCAATCAATGACGAAGTATTTGAGTGTTAGAGAACCAACCTCTCTAATAATGATGCGTCTTATATAGCGCAGTATTCAGGCCGTTTGCCCGCTCAAAGCGCTTTACATTATTACCCCGGTCTCTCTTGAAACCTTTCAGTAGAACTCAGAAAGGCTGCCGTCAATTCAGCGCACTAGCTGATCATTCCAACCGGTACCCATTTATACACCTGGGTGGAGAGAAGCAACTGCAGGGTTGAGTGTCTTGCCCAGGGACACTGAAACCAGTATTGTGGTTCTAACCGGAGTCGAACCCACGACCTTTCGGTTATGAGTCCGGCGCTCCAACCATTACTCCACTGATTCCCCACTCTAACACTCAAATACTTCGTTTTGATGAATACGTTAGTTAAATTTTACAATAAGTGCATTTGGTAATATAAGTAGTGGGTATATGTTTACTACATACATGTATGTCCTGGAAAATCACTTCTCAAAATGGGAAACATATGCCTTAAGGGGCAAAAATTTAAGCCATCAGTGCTTTATAAATCTTCCCACCAAGAAAAAATCCCGATGTCCTTTCCCAGCCACCATGCCGTTGTGTCTATTTCATAGGCATCGCATAGGCCAATTGTACGAGTCATATACACGTATAGGTCACACGATTGCCGCAGAAAATTCAAACAATGTTGGACGCGATGCGCGGATGATGGAGCTCGTTCCATCATAGAACGAGTCATTCAAAAAATCTGTACTTATACCTTACATATCGATAATACTTAATACGCTGTTTGATCAGTGAGACTGGCCTCAATCATTTGCCCTCGTAGATAACCAGTCTAGGACTAACGAAATGCTTATATCAAACATTGCAGTACACGGGATCGTCAGTCAGGCAAAGCTTAGTGAAGGAAAGAAGACCTGACCGACGACGAATCGAGAGCACCGCCGTACCGGCGTTTAACGTGTTGTACACGCAACAATAGAAAATACTGTATCGATTGCAAAATAGTGTGCGAATATATGAAAACTGAAATATATGCTACCTGCTTTTTCCAAAGCCGATGTCTTGTTTTCCGGTCAGGGCAATTCCAGCGCTTGGTAGCAGCATGCTTGTGAAGATGACATGTTCCCGTTTGATCATGGCCATCATGGTCGATCATGTAGGTGGTGGAAAAGGCAACACACCTCTGAATATTCGAGCATTCTACGCCACATCGAAGAATCGACTGAACTCGTAAGATTGCATAAGTTAAATTATTAGCGGCTCCGTTGATGTGCATTGTCATCAAATGGAATGAGGAAGACACTAAACTAGCTGAAGCTATGTTCATGTTGGTCAGCACGTGCAATATTCCCCATCCAGTCATGAGACGTTTTAAAGGGCGTACACGTAATTCACAACAACATACATGAAAGGTAAAATAACACATTTACCATACAAAAACAGTAATTAGGCATATCCCGCTTCGTTAGGTCAATGGTTTGCCGAAAGTAAATCAATTTCGAAGTAATTGATGACGTCAGCATTATCCGAACGTCGTGTAAAATCCCAATGAGATGAAAAATCGGAGGACTTTTTTTGTGGTTCTGTTGTCGGGGAAAAACCGGCCGACTCGATATCGAAAACAAAGATTTTCCCCACAACTTCAGAGCTCCGCTACAAGAGGTGCTCATCAGAATAAAGGTGGATTACGAAACCAACATGTTCATTCGCCTCCCTGAGTTCTCGTCCCTAATTCTGCTGCAAGACACTACATGTACTTGTTAGATCGACAGCGCTCAATCAATTATATAACACAATCAGCTCAGCGTCATTGTATTTGCCGAGATTTATTCAAACAAAACAATTCATAAGCTTATTTGAAATCGATTCCTTTTTAAAGGTAACTGATTACGAAAATCATTTGTGAATACAAACCCAAAAATTATTTGGTGAAATTTGCTGGTAGGACTCCTTATCCTTCTGCATGTCTTATTGCATGGACAAAAATGGAATTTACACCACTGTTAACAGGAGAAGGAAAGCCTGTAGTTTCCCATTTATTTGCCTGATGTCCGTTTGGAAGAAAATATAACAATATCTGAGTGTGGAATCTTTACTGATATTATTAACATAAGTCTGTGCTGACATGGATTATAAAATCCAGCTTGGATTATGAATTAGGATTCATCATTTGTGAATACAAACCCAAAAATTATTTGGTGAAATTTGCTGGTAGGGCTCCTTATCCTTCTGCATGTCTTATTGCATGGACAGGTGTGAGAAATTAGCCATGTGCTCAGTGTTTACATTGCAGTGTCATGAATCTACTAGCCAATCAGATTCAAAGGTTGAAAATTTAACTTCACTGTTTGTACGAGTGTCACAGATAAAAACGTGTTGTAATCTCATTACAGAGATATTTCCTAAAAGTGATGCTCATACTTTTTTACTGTGATATTCATCAGTTCAAATGACGAATTTCAATCAAATTTTATTAGATTATGCTAAAGAATTTTTTGATAATATTGTCCAAAGTCCAGGAGCTCCTCACATGATGGTTACAGGCAGATATTTGCCCCAACTCTATTTATACTCCAGGTGCCCCTTTAAGTATAAGGCTTCTATATCTGTGTACACCCGGAGATAATTGCTCAATATTGTAGCACTATTTGGTCGGCTACAAACGGTTGTTGGTCATGTTGAAACAGTGGTGACACGTAGTGCCCGAATAGACGAGTCATAGGTCTCGACATCCTACGTCATCCCCAGATTCTGGCGGTGACGCGGCATATGACATAGGGGAGTTTCTAGGGTCTATGGCGCAACCATTTTGAATTACTAATCAAGTAGACCCAGAATCTAGAGGTTGGTTGGGTTTGCCATCTGAAGGGCGGTGCTGCCATCTGCGAGATGAAGATAAACCCTCGGGACGGTACCATCGGATCCTGTCCCCAGCTGTTAATATTTCACAACAACAACAAAAAAAACGTGTTGTAATCTCATTACAGAGATATTTCCCTATATTTCCTATGTCCACAGTTGGCCAGAATACTCTATTAAAACCTGTGTACAATTACGTGTACATTGTTGTGCATAAGTTTTGGTAAAAAAAGTACACCTTGGACCAATCAATATGCACAAAATGTTATATGTGTCAAGAAGAACCCTTTGCCAATAGCATAATAAAGTTTTATAACATTCCAATACCGATTGCCTGAGAAAAAGAGATTTCCGTACACCATATCCATCAAAACGTCACTGGCGCATTGATATGGCCCTGTCAAAATACAAGTTCTAAACTGACCAGTGGCCTGACTCTGTAGATTAAGAATCAACCACAGATTGAGAATTAATTCCACTTTGGTCCATCCCAGCCATGTATTTACCACAACTTGACATTTTGATAAGCTCTATGCCACACTTCCGGTCGTGGATGAATACATGTCTCTGCCCAGTTCCGTGCATTTCTGAGGATACTTTCAAACAGTTTACAGGGTAATTCGAAATAAATTTTAATTTAAAATGCACTGACACATTAGAAATGCTGTGTTCATTCCAGTGTCTGCGATGTTCATTCCAGTGTCTGCGATGTGTACAAAAAGTTGATGGATGCCACTACCATGACTAATGGAGGTCACATCAGCGAGTGTTTTCTTCCATCCGACCTCTATACTCACCACATTTTGATTTCCCTTTGTCTAGTGTCTGACAATACAACCTGATCCATGACACATGATAACCCGCCACGTACAGCCTCGAAGAATACTCAATGCTTCCAAATTAGATCTAATTACCCCCCCCCCCCCCACACACACACACGCATATGCACGCAATCACACACACACGCACACACCCCCCCATGCAACCCGCAACACCCCAACCAACACACGCACGCACCCACGCACATGCACACACGCACAACTGGCCTTCCAACTAGAGTAGACGGTTGACCTTCGGCGGATGGAATAGGCGGTTGCCCCCCCCCCCCGCGGCAGATGGACTCTTTGTGTTTTTTACTGCAAGGATCCGTTGGCCCCCTGGCGGATTAAGGGCACCTCTATTATAGGTCACGTCGTCTTTTGTTCGCCCCATTGTGCTATTGCTCGGGTTAGGCACAGGGACAAACATTCGATAGACCAGGCATTTTCCTCCCTTCACCTGTTTTCTCCCATGGCCAACTGTACGTGACGGCTCCAGAGCCAGGACATTCCAACACACGTCCAAGTTGAGACCACCAACACCCAATGAGTGCAAGACAAAAGAACAATAACACAAAATGTAGTCTTTAAAGAAATCCTGTAGCCACCTAAACGCATACATCTCTTCCTAAGACATTTCAACTCAACAACACCTTTCACACGTTGGATAACCGTAGCGGTTTAGCGACCAAATGTACGGTGAAACGAACTGGTGCTTATGCACTCTAGCAGACGATGTGAGTTGAAAATCAGTATATGAAATAAAATATGAACGATGTGAAAACATTTGTGCGATTGTAAGGATCCAGGTCTTAAACTTAACCAACCAACTCGAGTATCTTTACCACAGCAGGTTTATTTCAAACTCGGAAAAACTGAAACACATAAAGTAAATGAACTACAATTAACCAAACATACAAATTACACAAGATATACATGTATACACGTTCACTACAATTACTAACTTTGGTATCTTCGCATTATACTACTTCAGAGGACGTATCAAAACCGGGGTATCAAACTTCAACCACACACCAAGACTCAATTTGTCTCTAAACTCAACATCAATAAAGTCTATCCACAAGCTAACCTTATCAAATAATCTAATTCATCAAATTCATCAAAGACTACATCAAAATATAACCTACCCCACAGCAAATACCAGTCAGTCCTCTCACTCTCACCAACCTCAAGCTTCAACTCACTCCAATCACACCTTCCATACAAGCAAACCCTACACCAAACCTCCACCCAATTATATAACAACAAAGAAAGAGTAAACTCAAGGATTAAAACATGAATGTGTTTATTTACAAGTGAATTACTCATAACACACAATGAGTGGCCTCGGTAAGGATCAATGTGTATGAATGGCACGAGTTGTGGAAATAGTTACAGCGATGAAGCGGCCTGCATGGGCTTTTACTGGATACGATTTACTATCCTTCAGATCATAACGCGGTGGTTTTTGTCGTTTATAAGGCTCCCTCGAGTACGGTTCAGCGACTTCACCTTGTACAGTTTAACAAAGGCAATCTGTTTCCGACGTATACTGCATGCAACACTCAATGGCACGGTACCGGCGTGGTGATCCTAGTTCTTTTCGTCTCCATGGACATCCTATCAATAATCATGAAGGTTCATATAAAACAGAACGAAAAGGTATCAGCAAGCAACAATTTGAATGATATAATTTTACTTAAAATTTCAACAAACAAGTTTTTTTGCTAGCAACGGTGTGCGACGTTTGTATAAAATGGAAGCTTAAACAGCAGAGGACACATCAAAGATAGCACTGGCGAGAACCTTTGCAAGTGTGCGGTGTACGACAAGACCTACAAGCATAAAGTGCACTCTCCGGGGTGGTGTATGAGATACTGCCCGAGGAGACCGTGCATTTTCGACGTCTTCTCACAAAAGTTGTGAAGAAACATTGCTCCTGATCGGAAATAGAGTTAAATATTTGACAAATTGAAGGCAATTCCCGCGCCTCGAAGGCAAAAACGATCAAATATTGGTAGTAAAGTTACATTTTAGATTGGGAATTATGACTGTCTGGGCCATATTTCGAGTAAAATGCGATAAATGATTTTTAGTCGTTGGACCATACAATCCGTAAACTTTTAGTATGATCGCTTAACCAGTGTTCAGTCGCTAAACACCGTAGAATGAAGTCAAGATATTTTGCGCTGTATCTCAGTAATGCGAAATTCATATTACTTGCTACTTCGTCAGTCTTTTCTGTTGACATTGCAGTACAAGATAGTCCTGCAAAAATGTCGTCAATTCGAAAGGCTTCGCCATTAAAGGATGTCTTTGAACATCATAAAATATTCTGCTTTCAACGTGAATATTAGCTTCGTTTCCCGATATTACATCCGCATGGGCACGCTGATGTAAACTACAACGACCGATGATGCATGCATAAAAAGCAGAACCGGATTAAACAACAGGAACTTACCGAAAATTGTAAAAATATATGCTACCTGGAAAATCATGGCAAAACGGAAGTTCGTTGAACCGTACATAGAGGTCGCTAAACGACTAAACCACTAAACCGCTACGCTTATCCACCGTGTTCCACAGACAATGACGTCAACTGGTTAGCGTAAGTCCTACTGGTGCTTGCTACGAGAATCGGTGATCACACCAATCTGCAACAAATTTCAAACCCAATACTGGTTCTATATCCGTAGACGAGAAATATTTTGTCGCGTAGTGAAGCAATTATAATTGCAGGTCACGGTGACAAAATCTATCGTTTGTGCGACGCTTATCTGAGAGAAGACCACCAGTCATATGCCTGAGGTCATTGGTTCCTGACGACACCTATCAAAGATGCGAGTATGTTGTTAACCTGCATGCCGACTCATGCTCATCACTGGGAAATAGCGGCGAGACACTGGTCACCTATCGGGACTTTTAGAACTAAAATGCATAGACGAAACCTATATCCAAGAGCTGCGAGAAGAGATTTATAGCTAAAACTATTTTGAGAATAGTTCTGCGAGCGCACAATGATGATCGAATTGTGTGATTCATGAATGAAATAGGCAAAATTCACCATTCGCCAGATTCACCATAAAACATTCTGTTCGTTCCGAAGAAAGATCGTGCCAAAACAAAATCGTTTAGAATAAGACCCCTAGCTGTGGCCGATTGAACACTACCCGTTGGGCCTACTGGCATTAGGCTAGTATGTTTTTAGCTGTGCAGAACATATAGAGAGAGGTGTTACAAATATATTTGCTGTGACGGGACTACAATATAAAGAAATGACTGGTGACTTGATGAAAAAATAGATACTTGCCACCTTGGCACAAGACTTGACAGAGGGCAAGGCGCGTCCTTTTTTTCTCATGCGGCAATGCCTAAAGGACAATTTGCATTATTACCCAGCAATATTACCAGCTATCGGCTGCCCAGTCACCTCATATTCTACATAAGTGGTTCTTATCAACAAATTACACAAAAAAGGAACAATTCACAATCTGACTGAATTATCGCGCTTTTCCAACGATGACTCCGTTTTGACCCGATTTACCTCTCCACGCATCCACTCTTTCAACATGAAACGATGCACAAGTAGGGCGGTTCCTAAAGCTAGGATCTATCCCTTGACGTCATTGTGCTGATACCAATTTGTACGACGTCACACTGATTTAAACAGGTACCGCTGGTATAAAAGGTGGAGGCGGGCACCAGGTTGGCAAATGGCTGGGTGGCAAATTTGAATTCAGAGCTCCTGTACATTTTCACATTTTCTTTCAATTTTCTCAGGTTATGTGGCAGATTGCGACTCAGAAATGTGATGATGATGATTATGAATATCATGAAAATCAAAATTCCTTGGAAGATTATTTTAACCTGTGTTTGAAAATAGTGGAATTTGATGGAAAATTGTCTTCTAAATGACCCAACTGAAGAATCTTATGCATATTTGCAGTGCATAAGTAATGCAAATACGCATAAATTATACAAATTCATGAGTAATACACTGTTAGTAAACAAAGTGCACATGCACATGTCATGCTCAATCTGGAATGGAATCAAAGATCCATGCTTTGCTTATTTAGAGGGCCTACCCCCCAAGCTGTCAGGTCCCTGAAGTCAGTAGTCCTATGACAGTCCCAGTCCCAGTCTAATGTGTATAATCCACTAAAATAAATCCAATAGAATGAAAATAAAATCCATCTGAAATTGACAGTCAAAAGTCATAATCCATACACGATTGAAAATAAGTCCAAATAATATTGTGATATTCCTTGCAACCAGTGAAATAGTAACTTATGATATCCAAATCTAGTTCCACATATGTCCCATGTATGGCTTTCCACGAGGGTTAGGGTAAAGACCCCTGACCAGGGTGAGAACACGGTCAGGAATGACCTCCCTGTCACCTCTTTGCCTTGAAATTCAAACAACCTGGTCTTGATTCCTTTCTTGCAACATCCTATGTTTTTTCTGAATGTATCTGTAATCATTCCATGCATCACGATCCTTCATCAATTTCCAATATCTTTTGTACAAGTCCTTCCTAATTGTATTGTTTCCTTTCCTGGGAGGCTGTCCTGCCCCGAGCCACCTTGGCCTCTTGGTTGCAACACATGGTTGGCAATAACATAAATTACATTCCTCTCTCTGTGGATCACGAGGCACACGAATCTGCTGCCTTTCTTCTACAACAGGCACAGCAGGAACTGGGTTAATGTTAACCCCTCCACCCTCTACAGTGTCTACTGGTAATGCTACATTGTCATCAATTCCAACAGGTTCAGCAGCAACCACTCTATCAACTGTGTCTGCTTCAACTGAGTCTGAATCACACTGTATTCCAACATCATGATGCATAACACCAAGTTCTTCAATATCCAAATCATTAAAATGAATTATTCCCAATATCAACTCTTTTTGTTCAGCTGTAACCAGCAGTTGCAATATCTCCTTCCTTTCCATGATGATAAAACTTGGTCTAACACAGCCCAAATAAAACTAAGAAATTCACCTCATGAACTAGGTCTTACCAACATGAGGGGTGATAGGTTGGTCTGTCATCTATAAAGAAACCTAGCCATAGAAACTGTCCATCCAAAGCTCCCACAATATACCCCTGTAGCCGAACATTTTTTTCAATTTTATATCCCTGCCAATTATCCTCCTTGGTTTTCTGGAGTCCTTCACTAATACTGTGGAAGTTACTTCCCTATCCTGCTGTTCATTCCAATCTAAAACAGCCAAGTTACTTCGAATAACATATGCTGATTTCTCAAAAACTATCCTTTTGTCATGAAACTGTAATATCGCATTATTGAATGATTCAACAAAACGTGTGTCCTTGCAACAAATGTACAACTCCGGTTTCTTGTATACAGGCATACCATGAAGGAACTTTCTCAAGGCCTCCACTGCTTTTGGGCTGACAATCGGTTCCTTGCTAGGTTCATAGTCAGGATCAGACCTGCAAGGGGACTCAGGATGACAGTGACTGTGATCGCATTGATAGTGTGGAATGATACTGTCAATTCCTTCCTTGATCTTTTCAGGATCACCATTGCATCTTTTGATGTGGTAATACACATGGGTCTTTACTGAACCTGCTTTATCCGCCAAATCTCTAAACAAGGTTTTCCCTTCTAAGTACTTGTACCCCGATGTCAGCTTTTTCAATCCAGCAGCTATGTTTTTAGTCAAGTGCCATGTATCCAGAGAATTCATTGTTGGAGCATGCTGATCCCTGACAAACTTGGTGATCTGAGGGTTCGAGTCATGGGCGTGCACCCTCACTGGAACATCCTGTTCATCTAAATATGTATATATTTTCTTAGTTCCTATGAGTTCATGTCTCCCTGGAGCTGGATCATCATATTGTGACACGACCTCATGGGCAAGTACCTTGTGAGTTTTATCCCCCAAACACAAAACATCAGTAAATATGGAATTCTTGCGCCAGCAGTGTCTTGCATCTGTCGCAATGTCTATGCCATCAAGTCCACTTGTTTCGACAGAGGCGGCAATTTCTTCCAACAAAGCATCACCCTCCGATTCCTTTGTGGCGGCGTCAGTCACAGTTTATATGTTTCAGCTAATGCCGTCAAAGATTTTTCCCCAATTTTCCCTACACCAGCACCATCACACACTCTTTCGTACTGATTTGGTAAAATCCCAGAAGCGAAATAGGCGTGTGCCATACTCAGGTTATTTAAAAATTGTCCTCCTTCGACATGAGGAGAGGTTGTCCAACTCATCTTATGGGCACCATTTTGACATGCAATATCAAAAATAGCAACATGCCCATCTCACGCACAGATGATTTACGAGTGTCGCGTAAATGAATTTGCACATGGCCTGATGACACAACAGACCTTCGTCATTCGTACTTCGTCGTTCGTAGGGGTTGCGAAACCTGCCTATGTGTGAATTCGAATATTTCAAAATTTGGAAATACGTATTGAATAAAAATATCATTAATTACGATGCGAAGACATATAAATAAATACTAAGTTTCATCACATTCGTGTGCATAAAAGCAGCAGTGCAGCATTGTTTATAACTGCATTTCTATTATCCTGGACTATCAATAATTACGGACGGCGTACCCCTTTAAACGCTCATTACCCACTGCACACATGGTCACAAGCATTTCAGTCGTCAACGCCCTCGTTCAACACCATCTGCTAATTGAAGAGATTTTCTATTTTAAAAATAACATTTTCTTGACTATATTTATTAGCCCAATATAATCGCCTCCGACCCACTGCACAGTGGTAGTAGTCTAATGAGGTAGCCTGTGCTCACTGCTTGAAATGGCCGCCATTGGATCTCCATGTGATGAAATCGCACATCTGCGTAACTACTAGACATGTTAGACTTTTCATGCTTTCTCTATTCAAAGAATTCAAAACATGTTGAATATTGAATTTCACGTCTTCAGCCGAAAGATGTTCTCCTGGAACTAATTAATATTTGGTGGTTTTATGCGCACTGTACTCGTAACAAATGAAAAACTGCCGTGTGATAAGGTTTCTTTATGTAGGCGATGATTTGAAGCGCGGTGATTCGGCCCTTAAAGGGACAATTATTGTAGGCAGCAGCTAGGTAGGCAAGATAACGTTAAACAAAGTCGCCATCTCACAGTACGTCGAAATGATTCACGCTTGTACGAGGAATGTATTTAGTGCCGAGTCAGACATGACCAAGGGCCCTAACTGTGTATACTAGTCACTTGAAGATGGCCAAATTAGCCCCTCTGCTCCTGCCTATAGTGCCCTTTTAAACAGTTTTAATCTGCTAAAAACAGAAATAGAATAAAATGATCACATTATAAAAACTGGATTACTACAACATACTCGAAGATTTTAAGTAAATCGACACATCTATGGCATTTTCTTCAAGCATTCTTGCTTCATTATTGTGCATCAGTATTATGTATGCGTTGGAGAATGAACCTACAAAAAGAGAATGATTCTACAAATAACAACTTTTTTTGGAAGCACTTCTCAGGTGACAATGCACTCAATAATGTTTTATAGTAGTCTTAACCCTTAGTGTCTTTGCTAATGTCTTATAGTCTCAGTTTTATTTCTTATTGTCTTATCTCTTATTGTCTTACTGGTCATAGCAAAATTGTCGTGTTCATTGTATTCTAAATAAATGTAAAGTGCCTTGAAGTTGTTTTACATAAAGTGCTATATAAATTGTATATAATAATAATATAAAAATTCACATTTCCGCTAGTTACGTGAGGAAAAATTCTCTGCTCACTATTACCAATCGAAAGTTTGATTATGGTCTATTTTGATTCAGTTTGATAACATCATCATGATAATGCCAGCACAGCAGGTAGCGAGTTCACTCCCAGACGAGAGGTAGATTACATCATGCTTCCTCTAGCTATTAGCGTAATCAGGATTATCAACAAAACCAGCCAGACGGACACCGGGGATGATTTCTTAATCCTGAAAGCCGAAGATCAAAAAAGCGTTAGATGTGTAATTAAAAAAATGTCTTTACGGGTCGACACCTACGTATAGAAATCCGAAAGCGATCTTTGTTTGTCCGTTCTTAACCTCATCTCAACAACTGTCCTGAAAGTATTAAGTTCTAATCATTCCATGAGGTAGTTGGTAAAGCTTGGAATCAGTGAAACCATGTAACGAGTGATAAACCTTGGAATAGTCAGTACTAAACCGTGGAATCACTGTGCAAGTACCGCGTGAAATCGGGCGGGGGGGGGGAGGATATTTTGAAGGGCGGCTAGCATAAAGCCATGTTCAGCCCTGCATGTGGAGAAGGTTTAACTTTGAAGATTGGAAGTAGTACAGTCTGGACAGTGGCAAAGGAGGCAAAAGGCTTGGTGTGTCAATGTATGTATAAGCAATTTGTAAATGTGCGTATTTGCATTGAAGTCTTTCCCCATTGTGTAATATGTTGTATTTACTTTGTGGTTTGTTATGGTAGTGTTTGGCTGTGTTTCTTTTTTTTTTTATTTATTTTTTTTATTTTATTTTATTTTTTTTATTTTAATTTTAATTTTATAATACCACTGAGAGATGTAATAAGCTGTGTGAATGATGATTGCATTGGTGTGTTGTATTTACTTTGTGGTTTGTTATTTTAGTGTTTGGCTGTGTGCAGTAAGTGCAGTTGGACAATACTCCATGATTGGCCTGATCATAGTTTTATAAACACGTAGAGTTATCTCAGGTGGCGCGCGTGGCTTGTAGTATGAACCGGCGATGGCTTTCAGGAGTGGAATGCGTTTGCAGACTCGGTCGTACATCAGCTTGAAGTGTGGTCTCATGGTGAGCCTCTTGTCTATGGTGATGCCGAGGGCGATGACAGTGTCTGTAGCATTAATGCGCACGTTGCGGACGTAGATGTAGGCGGCGTTTGGATTTTGGAGTTCACGTTTTGATATAGCGATGAATTGCGTTTTAGCGGCGTTGTATGTAGTCCTCCACTGGTCACTCCAGACGGCGATTTGATCGTTTTGTTCTTGGAGCATGTCCCTAGCAATGAAGTATTCTTTATGAGCGGCCCATGCGGTTAAATCATCGGCGTATTGTTCCTGACCGTTGTTACCTGGCGGTGGTGATATGAGCAACTGGGGGTGAAATCGGGCGCGTTCCTTCCACGATTTATACCCTCCCAGCTGCCAATCTCGTCCCAGCTGACTTTATTGATAGCAATTTGCCAGTAGTTCCAGAATCAACCTTTTTTTGGAGGATGACGTCATCATTGAATGCATTCGAAATGTGTTGTTGTCGTTAAAAAATAAACTTATATTCATGACGGGCCGCCATTTGCAAATATCCAATTATTGCTCTTCGATGAAAGCAAAAGTAAGCTTTTGTGATTGTTTTGTATTCCAATCCAAATACTAAAATAAAAAACGTTTTTATTCGAAGAATCATTTGTATATATATTATGCTCTGATAAAGCTCAGTAGATATGACAAACATGCACACGGGAATCACTAAAAAATGTGTCCGCTTAGAACTGGTTACATCACGAAAATATCTCTACATCCCTCGATGTGTACATAAATATGTACGAAATCGCTCACAGCGAAGGAATTTATTCACATTTTTCATCTCCAAACCCGACTAAAACCTTCGGTAATAAACCTTCATCTACATTTCTACGGATAAGTGCCAGCCGGTACTGCATGATGTAGTCAATCTTCTCTGTATCACCCTGTATGATCACACCGCTCCGTAGTTTAAATAGGCCCCGTGTGGTGGCATAGTAAGCGGAGCGCTGATTGGTCCATATTATGGGTGTGTGGTGGGCGTGTCGTGACGTGCATGCCCATATTTGGGAGATCAGTAATGTACACTGCAGGCGAGGTATGACTGGGTTGTTCTAAAATATAGATTATTGAATCGGATATGCGACTGATTTCTAAACTACCGTCGAATTCCGGTCTGATCATGTGAAAATAAGCTCCAAATATTGATTCGTAACCACCTTAGGTTCAAATGGCATTATTTCATGTTTTTGAGCATTTTTAGGACTGATTCCAAGGTTTATCACTGATTTCAAGGTTTCACTGGTTCCAAGCTTTATCACCTACCATTCAATGAACGGGAGGCCATGTTGATTGAATGCAGACTATGCTATCGGATGATGCGTCCGGCGTCGAAAATCCAAACCTTCTGTCCAGCTTTAATCAACTTTCGTGACCAAGAGAGCCAAACTCGCACAGCGACGAAATTTAAATCATACTTCGTTGTAAGGAGCGAAATCAGCGCCTCTAGTGTCAAGATTGCAGGAGAGCATCGAGAATGCCATCCGGTATGCAATCTGGGATCATAGCAATAGCAAACGTGTAACCATTATGAAATGAAACATGCACGGCTGGGTGTGAAAACTACGGTGGCTGGGAAAGGACATCACATGATTTATTTTTTTTCAGCATAACATTTTTTTTCAGCATGAAAAGTTTTTTTTCATAAAATATCTCGATCGATGGACTTATTATCTCGATCGATCGAGATATCATCTCAGGCGATCGAGTTAATTGTCTCGGGCGATCTAGATATTATCTCAGGCGATCGATATATTATCTCGGGCGATCGAGTTATTTATCTCGGGCGATCGAGTTACGAAATCGAGGCCGTTTAACATTCAACATGGATGCCACCGTGAAAAGTCTGTTCCATCTCGGGCTTAGTCAAGCTGAAAATGTGCTCTGTTCCCGCTCAGAGATTCGATTATAATGTAAGCGAACGGCAATTACGTGGAGTTCTTTCACGGCTACGTTTGTACAGGCGGAAGGCATTTTCCGATTTAAATGATGTTGTCGACTTCGTGAGCGGAGAGCTAGCTAAATCGGGACAGCTTCTTGGCTACATGTATGCATTTGAAATGCATTACCAATCGATTAGTGGACAGCAAAGAAGCTGTCCGAATAATTCTGAAGCATCTTGACCCAGAGGGTGTTGAACTGAGAAGGCGTAGGAGACTTGTGAGAAGGAGATATCGTGTAAAGGGGCCCAATTATGTGTGGCACCTTGATGGATATGATAAACTAAAGCCATTTGGTATCTGTATACATGGCTGTGTTGACGGGTTTTCAAGGCACATTTTGTGGCTTGAAGCATACAAGACGAACAGTGACCCCGCCGTCATAGGCGGTTACTTCATCAAGACACTTGAAGATCACAAGGGTTGCCCGAAAATCATTCGAGCCGACCGTGGAACGGAAAATGGACATATAGAACACATGCAAACGTTTCTTCGAGAGAACAACAACGGGAACGATGAACGCTATTTTCAGTAAGGAAAAGTACTGCAAATCAGCGTATAGAGTCATTTTGGGGTATACTGAAAAAGCAAAATGCTGAATATTTGATTGCCTTATTTAAGGAATTGGAAGGACAAGGCCATTTCAGTGGCGACAAGAAAGACCAGGAGTTGGTACGATTTTGCTTCATGAATCTGATACAGGTAACGACATTATATATATATAACATTACTGTAAAATCGGACGGATCAGAATGTCCATCCCACTTTGGCAAGGTTTTGTTGTTTACTGAAAAATTGGCAATGACCATAAATTGAATGAAAAGGACTGGCCATACATGTAAACTGAATGAATTTGAGATTGCATTTTCACACTATGTGTGGCCCTAGGGTCGCTTTTGGGGCGTGTTTTTGTTTATACGGCAAAGACACCCGGCACTACTAGACAAAGAAATCTACATATATTATATTGACAAAGTAATTTACGTGTTATTTTTACATTTCTCAAGTAGGCGGTCTCTGTTTTAGCAATCATAGCTTTCTGTATTTTCAGGAGGAGTTGGACGAAGTCTGCATGCTTTGGAACGCACACAGAATCAGAAAGTACAACAATACCAATCTCCAACACGGACGACCTTTTATGATGTACTTCGTGCCAGAGCTGTTTGATGCTGAAGACGGCCTTTGCGATGTTGATGAAATGAAGATCGAGCTTTGCCGGGGAGAGTGTTCCTTCAAGTCTCAATTTACATGTGACAAGGACATGTATGATCTTTGCTGCTTACTTATGAACGAACGTGGTCTTGCGATGCCAAATGATCCATATGAGGCTAGAAACCTGTACATAACACTCAAAGCTGTCATTGATACACTTTTTGATTAACGCGTGCTAGGTTCTTCGCGCTTTGCAGATGTATTTCTCGCAGACGGCGCAGCCCAAAGCCCTCGGTGCTCTACACGATTTTTGAGTCCGACATGATCTGTATGGCTACTCCGTCGTTAAGGGTACATGTTATGGGACGGGAACTTGCTTGGTCCTTAAAGCTGAACGGCATGCATAAAACCAGCGCATTGTACATTACAACCACTATTGTAAATATTTTAATGGGTAACCCGGCAACTGTTTACCTTCAATCTAAAATCCTCGCTGGTCCAAAGATTCGATTAAGAGAAACTAAATTTTGAAGTAATACTGGTGTGCCAAATAGTTTTCGGCCCGGCACAGCGGTCCAAAAGCGAGGTGACATATCATGGACATTTACTTAGTGGAGCCGGCTATACATGCTAGTCATGTTAGTCATTCAATCGTTTTTGGAGCCCATTGTGTTGTCCCACTAAAACATGGCGGATTACGTCAGGAAGTGCTGGTTTTAATAATATTTAACAACAGATAAAATGTAATCAGAACATTACTGTTTTATCAAATAGATACGCGTAAGCTATTCTGTTCTCATGTGGTTCGTACAGTTATTGTGCATAATAAAAAAATAATTTTTATCACACAACTTTTTTCCCTGATTGTTTTGTCGTAGTATGCATCCAGCATTATCAGCAACAAGCCCTACACAATTACGGCTAAGGATGGCTTTTCCCTGCCATTATTGATGGTACTACTATCGCCGAATCGGTAGATGTCGTCCTAGGTAAGCGTAAAGTTTACCCAGGACCAACCTGGGTAAAACTAAATGTTACCCAAGATCGTTCTGGGTAAACTTTAGACCACTAAAGTTTGAAATTCACGCACTTTCCAACCTGCGGTTGAGGTTGCTGAAAAACAGTACGTGATTTGTGTTACTGCAGAGGGTTTAAAACGTTATTTGAACTCTGTCCCATAATTTCGAGACGGTCACTTCACATCTTAAGATAGATAAATAAAAAAGAAACTACTGGAGGCCGTCGATGGAAAATCAAAACTCCGTGAGGGGCAAAACTGGATCCAACAAGAGGCTAATATGCCTGGCGCTCAGCTGAGTTGCATTTATCGTATCCGCTTGAGCTGGACAGTGCCATGAAATGGTGAGGTATTCCAAATGCTGTTGTGGTAATTGTATGTTTTTTTCCTTTAGAAATTCCTCAGATTCTAAAGGTATCTGGGCACACTACACAAATACGTACCATTGCTCTGCAGTATTTTGCTTCCCCAAATGTGAAATGTACGTAAATTGAGTGGTTAAAATTGCAGTCTCGGTTTGAGTGTTGAATGGCCTCGATTTCGTAACTCGATCGCTCGAGATAAATAACTCGATCGCCCGAGATAATATCTCGATCGCCCGAGATAATTAATTCGATCGCCCGAGAAAATATCTCGATCGATCGAAATAATAAGTCCATCGATCGAGTTTTTTCATGAAAAAAAAAATTCACGCTGAAAAAAAAAATTCATGCTGAAAAAAATAAATCATGTGACGTCCTTTCCCAGCCACCGTAGAAAACATATCAAACCCAATGACTTTGATATGTTTGCACACCCTGCCGAAGAAGATGCAGGCAGAAACCTCCGAATAACGCATTCTTTCAATTCAAAATCCCAACATCTTATTGTATAGAGATGTAGGCAATAAAACTCTAGTGGTAGAACCTTCTCACTAATTCTGTCTCACTTACCAGGTCGATGGCAGACTCTCATTTGAAAGACGCTCGCCTACTTGAGAAGCACGTCATTCAAAACGACGGTTCTGCTCATCGCACATGTAAATTCACCTACAGGACTTCGGGGAGTATGAAAAGTCCTATCAGGCAAATATGAATTTCTTCAAGCAACAAAGTATTGCGTTCTATTGATCGTTAAAAGTAGAATTCGCCGATGTCTAGTACTAGTCAAGCTTGGATGTATAGGTTTTAACCAGACTCTCCTCGTCAGCAAATACGATAGATGAGAAATATAGCCCATCCGTTCACACAATAAATAATTTTGCAGTCAACTGCTTATGATTACTAAAACCAAATTTTGGCCAGGCGATTATTCCTTCATTCGCACCAACAATTAGCATATGATACGAGACAAACCGGACATCTAAGGTCATCAATAATGTAGGCCTAGCTTCTACATGTGATTGTTCAAGGCATGGGCCGAAATTTAACATAAAAAGAAAAATAGCGTGTTCCTTAGAATGAAACTTGTAGCTATTCTTGGGGTCAGAAACAATATTTTTGACAAACTTCGACCGGTGAACCTCAATGACTACGTTATAAAATCCGAGCAAAGACACAATTGCGGAGTCTCCCAACTTTCTGAAGAAATTATCACGAAACACGATGGAGGTTGATTTATTGTACTCGTACGGTTTTTCTAAGATGGAGATTAAGTGTGCGTTGCTTGATGATTTATAGAGATAACCATTTAAATCATATTTGATATCTGCTAACATGATGTTATTTATATCAAGATAATGCAACTTGTCAATATCCGAAAAAGTGGTATAGCGAATCCCTTTCAGGCTTTTAACATACTGAAGTTTAAGAGCGAACCCTACGTTTACTATTTTATACCAATCTAACCAAGATATAGCAAGGTTTTTTTTCTTCTTGTGCTTCTGAATTTTGCATCGAAACGTCAACTCCAAGAACACATTCTCACCGCATGAAACCAGTTTTAAGTATTTGAAACTCGATTTTTTTGGACCGAGGCTTTTCTTAAGTTCATCATACGGTAGAATCAACTCTCGGGAACGACCAGCACATTTTAAACCGAATTGAAATGCTCGCAACTTATAACTGGCAGAATTCCTTCCACGACGAGTGGTTACACCAATGATCTCATCGCCATATTCGCCAGCTATGTATACAAGATTGTTAAAATGAAAATGAGATATCATTATAAAGTCTCCGCTGATATTATCTTGGCTGAAGACGTAGACGTTACGGTGAGGACAGAAGGAGTAACGAAAAACAGCCACTGTGACTATAACCTTTAACTTCGTGTGGTAAAATACCGATTCCGTCCACGGTTGGAACTGACCATATATCCTTACACCACGGTACGACCGATAGTTGCCACTCTGCTAGTTCGGCGTTTTGGTTGAAAGTCAAGATAAAACATATTTGGGTTATAAAGGATGAATATAATCAAGTTAATACTTTACATACGAGAGATGGAAGGCTACTGCTCTCTCGCTCTCGATTAGATAATATCGTCAAAATAAGTAATACAAGCATCTTGATGACATCAATCCATTATTGACGTATAATGCCACTTTGCGATACCCTTTATGTTAGAGAAGTTGTGCTCCGTACTGACTCCCATCACAACGGACATAGCAATTCAGCGGAATGTATGAAAAAACTCCGGAATCCGGGGAAACCTTACGGAAACAATATTTATAGCCAGCCTGGTAAAACCACGCGCCTCCTTGTGAGATTTCGTGATATTTGGGTGGTCGATCGCCAGTACCGAGTAATAATAGTGTAAAGTAGCGTAAAAAAGAATGACACCAAACTGGGTTAAGTGCAAAAACTACTCACTAGCCCTATTGGCAGAATTTTTCACATCCTTATATCAATAATTCTTGCATAACTATTATTTTCTTTGCCAAAAAACTGCAGCGTGGCGCAATAAAAACAAAAGTGTAAACATCGTCTGCCATCATTTCTCAAAAATCACATTCGGCGGCCATTTTTAGCAGAAGTAACCGATTCCGAGGATCGCGAGATGAGGCCTAGCGCGAGATGAGGCCCCAGTACCAAAAATAACGCTGTAGCGTTTAACTCGCGCTTAGTAATCAAACATACCATTAAACAGTGAATATGAGAATATCAATATTCAACATATGATCATTAGTTGTAAATTTGCCACGTTTTGTCTCCTCCCTTACATTACAGCAGACGTGGAAATGGTCCGTCAAAAATGGAGTTCAAGTTTCATGCATGCTGTTTTTCTTGAATGCTTGATATTTATTGCGGTTTGAACAATTTGATATATATGAAGAAAATATTTGTAACATTACATGAATATCAGAGTGTTCATATCAAAACATCGATATTCCTATACTGTTTTTTAAGAGGCTTTTCGCTGAAAAGGCGCCATAGCATATTTCGGATTTCTTATTTCGAATTTCAGATGAGCCCTCTAGGCTTTTTATCTATGAAAGCCCAGAATGCTCATTCAAAATACACAATTCAGAAATTAAATATTGAAATTTTGAAGTGAGAAAATTGTCACTCCAAAATTCAAAATTCAATGTTGAATTGAGCCCAGAATGCTCATTCAAAATTCGCAATTCAGAAATTCAATATTGAAATTTGTTCACAGGTTCTGGGAAAATGGTACCCGGAAATACCTGTTAATCATTTCTACGCTTTCGAATGATTGGAAACCTTCTCACAGGCATAAAACAAACTTCTCTTTTTTACTCTTGCACGTGGCCAAATCGTCAAGATACGTAGGATCTGATTGGCTAGTAATTAGGGTTCCATCACTTTAGAATTCAATATTGAATTTTGAATTTGAAGTGACGATTTTCTCACTTCAAATTCAAGATCGAATATTGAATAATTGAATTTTGAATATTGAATGAGTATTCAGGGCTTTCGTAGCATCGCAATTGCCAATTGTACGAGTCATATATACTCTAGTCTCGGCTTTTTATGGTGGGTTTGCAATATGCAGGCCATTCCCCTTCACAAACTACGTAGAGCATGGTTACTCACCGCTTTTGTGATGAAACGGCCAATCAGATGGCGGAGCAATTCCGAAGTGTGCTATGGTCGATTTCGCGGTTATGCTAAACACTCAGGCAGTTTGTTGAATCGCTCCTATGAAAGAGATCTGACCTATGAGCAGTTCCGAAGTTCCAGTGTCAATGGTATTTCCAAAATTGGGTCCGGGGTGGTTTTTTGAATTGTTTGTTGTCAACATTGTGAGCAATGCCTGTGCCTGTGGTGCCGTGAGTCACCAGGTTATCGAAAATGGATTCGAGGCAGCTTTACGCCAAGGCCAGGTCGAGGCTGGACCACTTCCACAACTTGACGAAGAACATGCAGATGGAATTGAGTTCATGGCCATGCTAGATGATGAAGTGGATCAGGCCTATAGTGCTCTGCAGGATGCGAGAGAACACGGACTGTGCCTTTGTACTGTCTGTGTCAACATTAGTTGTCCACCATAAATCACCTTCGTGGCACTTATTTACCCAACAAATCTCTAAAAACTTCCCCATAATAATCTCTGATTTTTAAACCTGCATTCAGTGGTATTTCAACAGAACTACCATGTTTTGCTGCAATGAAATGCAGAAAAATACTACTGAATGCAGGTTTCCCAAATCTGAATTTGATTTTGTGGAAGTTTTTAGATAAGAATTTGATGGGTAAATAAGCGCCATGAAGCCGATTTATGGTGGGTAACTAATTTTGACCCAGACAGAAGCCTGAATATCTAAGCAGATCCATGACGTCGACTTATGTCATGACGTCAGTCACATTGGCAAGATGAAAAACCATTGTTGTTTTCGGCCGTTATACAACATCGTCGCTGCATGTGCTTACTGTGTACATTACCGAGTGACGTACTGCACATCTTAGCAATCTAATGGGTAATAAGGTTCACGTTGGTTCACGTTGGCTTTTGTCCTTAGCGACGTTTGACGTGTTTAGAAAAAAATGGCCTGTGTTGAAACGTGTAAACAGGTTCCCCAATCATCCCCCTGGATCTATCTATCTATCTCATTTCTTGTTTACCTCGATGCGAAAAGTTCAATTCTGAATTGAGACTGTAGTCATTTCCTATGTTTAGAGAAAAATGCACCAAACGTTGCAATTTTAAGGAAAATTTAGACACCCAGGCAGTTTATGGTTCATACTCAGAATGTAAAATTCGCGCATTTCTTTTGCGACACCCTGCATTATAGCATTACTTTTATTTATCGTAATGGCAGTGTGAAGTAAAACTTTCAATATTACAAACTGTATCAATTTCGGTCATATATTGAACATTAAAAGATTGGATGTAATGAACCATAACTTTCCCTGTGGCTCAATCAATTTCACAAGAACCGCGTCCCATGCTAGCAGTCACACGATTCAAATGTGAATGACAGACGTTCAGCCATTCATATGGTGGAGGCGGTCTTCCATTACAAATCACCACTGTGTAGGCGGTAGGCCGTGGAGATAATGAACCCACCATAAAAAGCCGAGACCAGAGTATGTCAGACGATTGCCGTAGAATATTCTAACAATGATGGGCGCGATGCGCGGAGGATGGAGATCGTTCCATAGAACGAGTCATACAAACAAAATGTAGTTATACCTAACATACTTGATAATACCTAATATGCTGTTTATGGAAGACTGGCCTTATTTGCCCTGGTAGGCAACCAGTCTAGGAATAACGAAATTATATTACCAAACCGTGCAGTACACGGGCTCGTCAGTCAGGCAAAGCATAGAGAAGGAAACAAAACCCTACCGACGACGGATCGAGAGAACCGATGTACCGGCGTTTAACTTGATGTGCACGCAACAACAGCAAATGCAAAAAAGGCTGCGAATATGAAAAATGAAATATTGGCTACCTGCTTTTTCCAAAGCCGATGCTTTGTTTTCCGGTCACGGCAATTCCAGCCCTTGGTAGCAGCATCCATGTGAAGATGACAGATTCCCGTTTGATCATTGCCATCATGGCCGTTCGTGTAGGTGGTGGAAAAGGCAACGCACCTCTGAATATTTGAGCATGCTACGCCACATCGAAGAATCGACTGAACTCGTAAGAATGCATAAGTTGAATTATTATCAGTTCCGCTAATGTGCATTGTCATGAAATTGAATGAGGAAAACACTAAACTTGCTGAAGCTATGTCCATGTTGTTCAGGACGTGCAATGATTCATAATTTTCATGAGATGCATTTACAAGGTTTACGAGAACTCAACCAATATAATCTTCTATCGGACGACCTGCTTTATCGATATATTGATTGCGTAATTGCAAAAGATCCACCGATAAAACTTTCTGTCTAGAATCTCTATAGATTTTGTATAGGACAACCTTACTATATTCTTTATTTTTTAGACATACGTGTATGTTACCCCTAGCAGGCGACAACTCCGAGTTCCTCGTGAGTATCATATAAATATAGGCAATCGGAGACCTACAATTATGGACAAACGTTTATTCTTCGAGTCAGCTATTACCATTTACACATATGGGAACACGTCTTTCCTATTTGACCGGTCAGAATGGCACTCTTGACAATTGGCTGGGCACCCGCCTTAACATATACAACCAAGTTCTATAATATCATATGAAGAACGAATACTGGGCGAACCCCTTAGTATTTATGTAGTAATTCGAGGCTAAATATATTACATGTATATTACTAACGGCTTACATATTCCCCCGTCAAGAGAAAATGGCCCCTGACATTGACCCCGTAGACCGACCAAAGATTTGTAAAGTAAAATTAAAGCATTCACACACAGCAAACTCTCAATCACGCACACAACGAAAAGCCGTACGAAAAACAAGATCCAATCGCTGACTCAAGACCCAAGGGGAGAGGATCTACAGAAGATACCAGGCTGCTGATTGGATCCCAACAACTCGAATCTATAAACAATTAACGATGGATACCTATATATATGTATATATATACAGAGCATGCTGAGGGAACGAATATATAGAGTTACAGAATTCAGCATTCTGCGGAGATTGTCAATCCCTTACGGGATAAACAACAATACGGGTTTCGGCACCAGTGTTGAACAATCTAATTACATTATATCTTGGTACATTGGGCACTAACCAATTGGTACTCCAATTAATTTAGAATATAATAGAAGACCAGAAACTTTAGTATCTTTGCATAATCATGTCATGTAAATAATCTAAATAAACTAACATTATTTAGAGTATAGGCGAATCATCCCTCAGTCCCACAGCTGGGCTTTTCTTCCATCCCCCCCCCCCCCCCCCCAACAGCTGTAACAAGAAAACTTATCCTGAAAAGAACATACATTATCAATAAACACTTTCAGCTTTCCAGGCCACTCCCTAAACAACTACAATCATGAAAATAGATCTACCCGCTTTAGCAAGCTACTCCGAAACATACAGGTAGACAAGGCTATAGAACGGAATAAAATAAGGACAGGTTGACCCGCACGCTGACTGTAATAACTCTTTCATAGAACTTGCCGACACCATCACGATGCCACCATCATTACACGACTGCTGAAACAAATAATGAAATACACGGAGTGTTTTGACAATTAGAAATATATATCCATCGGTTTATCTTTCGACCAAGAACGCAAAAACCAAGATTTTATCTAGTATCCAGTTAATATAAAACGAGTATACGAGATACAAAACGAAATGACACATTATGCCGAGCAATATGACCGTTTATTCCTTCATTAATGACAGTAACTTGTCCAATACAATGGGATTGCTAGCAACTTGAGGTTTATCTACCAAAGTTATAAAATAGTCAACATTCGATCGCCACGGTTCTATTGGTGTCGGAGGTACTTCTACAGGTTGCTGGGAGTATAACACATAGGCTGGTTGCCGCCTCTCTCTCTCTCTCTCACCGGCCTCATAGGAATGGCGTCGTCGGGAGGAACAGAGTCATCAGCAGATCAGACGAAACAACTGTACTTCCTTCTGATGGAACCTCGGCTACCGGTTCCAAAGACGTCTCCCCACTTGCACCACTGGTAGCAGTCGCGAACGACGTAGATAAAGAAGATATTAAGCTAGGCTCTGAAGAAGATAAGGATGAAAAGGATGAGCAGATAAGTTGTGTTCACTATTCCCATTGCCAAGTTCTACAACTGGTGCCGGCATTGTCACCGGATTTGTCAACTTTGATACCACTTCAGACCTCAACACTCAGTCTCCTCCATACTCAGGTGAAGGCTGAACAGGAGAAACTATTGTGTCGGAACAAACTACTGGCTCAGAAGAATTTTCTTCTACCCGGGGTGTTACCTTTAACTCAACCAGGTCCACGTCCTCATCATCAATCTCAAGTACATCAACTACAGGTACGTTTTTCCTCCTCGGAAGGCGGGGCTTTGGAATTGGTTTTGGTATACATGTATAGCTGCTGGCTCATCTCTGATCTCACCAACCGGCAACAACAGGTTCCGGTGGAGCACACTTACAGTACCGCCTGCGGTTGGCTGCACAGTAAATACGGGAACATCTAGATTTGGTTGACCTAGAACCAAATAAATTTCAGAGGACCACTTGTCAGCAAGCTTCTGACAGCCGCGCAAATGCACATTACGGACCAAAACAGCATCAGCAACTTCCAGCAAAGCTGCCTTTGCTTTCAAATCATATTGACGCTTGCTTTTGTTCGAGGTTGAACCTTGATTTTTCAAGGCAGCCTGGAACGCATAGTCTAAGCGTTCCTTGAGCGATTTAACATACGAGCCATATGATTCTCTAGTATTGGTTTCCCCCAAACAGAAAGAAACATGTACATGCAGTCTTGGCTCACACCCAAACATCAAAAAGTGGGGACTAAAGCCAGTCGAATCATGTTTTGTACGATTGTACGCATGAGTCAAAGAAGACAAATAATGTGTCAAGCGACCTTTCTTATCAAAGGAGAGAGTGTCCAACATAGATAATAAAGACCATTTCCCTGTGGATGGTAAGGAATAGTACGGGACTTCTCCATCCCACCCAAGGTACATAGTTCTTTGATAACCGATGACTCAAAATTACGTCCCTGGTCACTGTGAAGTCGACCAGGAAAACCAAAATGTACAATAAAATTGTCGTACAGTGCTTTCGCAGTAGTACGCGCAGTTTGATTACGGTAATAGCCATAGAGTATTTGTAAAATGATCGATAATGACCAGAATATTTTCACAACCCCTGGAAGGTTCAACAGTTACTAAACATTTACGAATAATTGATATACATGGATCAAGTTCTTGAGATCCTTTGACATCAATCTTATGAGTAGCAGATGAAAGTCTATCAAAATCTAGAGAATCCTTTGTATCACCAGTGGATCCTAGAGTTTCAACAACTGATAAGTTACTACAAGTAAGACCATGAGAAATGGCCGATGCGGCCTCTTCTGAGAGCAAATTAGTGGTTTGTCTAGGCAACCTCGAAAGAGCATCAATGTTGGATTTACCTGCACAATATTCAATCGTAATATCATAGCTAGACAACTCAGCCAACCAGCGATGCCCTGTGGCATCCAGCTTCGCACGAGTGAGAACATAAGTGAGAGGGTTGTTATCGGTCTTGACTACAAACTCGGAACCAAACAAGTAATCATGAAACTTATCCGTCACCGCCCATTTCAAACCGAGAAATTCCAACTTGTGCCGTTGGTAATTCTTTTCAGAAGGTGACAAGCCACGACTAGCATAGTATATTGCTTTACGAATTCCCCATTTTGTACTTGATATAACACAGCACCAAGACCCTCTCCACTATCATCAACCTCTAACTCATACGGTAAAGAATAGTCGGCAAAACCGAGGACTGAGGTTCACACAGTAAAATGTTGAAATTATCTAAGGACTCTTTGCTCCCTTTTGCCCCAGAGAGCCAAGGTGGTTTGTCCTTGCTCTTCTTACCAGAACAACCATGGAGTAAATCGCTGAGGTGCATAGCAACTCTGGCATAATCCTTGATAAAACGACGATTGTACGATGAAAATCCTAGATATCGTCGGAGGTCATCCACCGACGAGGGCCGCGGCCAATCCGGACCGCATCGACTTTATCGGGATCCAATTCAATACAATTTTCTGAAATGATATACCCTAAAAATTGTAAACGTCTCATTAAAAACTGACATTTAGAGGGTTTGAGCTTCAGATTGGCTCTCATCATCCTCTCAAAAAAAAGTTCTAACCGATTCAAATTATCCTCCACCGACTTGGAAAAAAACAATAATATCATCTAAGTAAACAAGACAGATATGCAAATTTATATCACGCACTGCAAGTTCCATCGAACGCTTACTTGGAGCATTTGTAGTCCCGAATAGCATTACGCTACACTCATAAGCAGTGAAATGCTTGTGAGATTCCTCTATCCCGCATTCATATCCAGAAGTATTAGGGTAGCAGGAAGGGTTGGGCGTTTGTGGTTTCTGAGTCTGAGGGGGTTGGTGTCTGTTGACTGTGCTTTAAGAGAGACTAGGCATGGCGCCAGTCTCTCTTAAAGCACAGTCAACAGGCATTTGGTCTCAGTATTTGGGTTTTGATTGCCATGACTGTACCCCTGTAAAGTCAGAGGAGGAGAAGTTTGGAATGATGAAAGCATTGAAGAAGAAGAAATGTTATTATATATTGAGGAAAGCAAAATTTATTATGAGACTAGAAGGCAGTGTCCTGACTTGATTATTTTGAAAATGGCAGTCTGAACACATTAAAAGGTGGAACATGGCATTTTATCGACTTTGAAGTGTTCCGCAGTTAAAGGGAGACAAAAGGCAGCAGCTAGGTAGGCAAGATAAAGTCATACAAATTTGCCAATAGGGGTCAGTCATATCTCTAGGCATGGCGCCAGTCTCTCTTAAAGCACAGTCAACAGGCATTTGGTCTTAGTATTTGGGTACAGAATCAAGGCAGAATCAAGGCAGCTCAGAGAGCAATGATTGAACGATGCTGTGGACAAGTCCAAGGATACTGCATCAGTCACGACCAACTTCTCATCAGAAAGCGTCACCACCAGCATATTCAATGTTCAGTTCCAACCTGTACCAGTCCAATGCACGCCTGTCCTGGTCAGCAGTGGTCAGCTTAGCGCGATATGGAACATTCTTCCGAAACTCAAGCGAGGGAAGTCTGCTCATTAGCCTATCTCGCGCACTGCTCCTTCTTGTCAAACATCGTAGTGAAATCGTGGTACAGTGGGGCGTCCTCGAGGATTGCAGCTGGTCGGACAGACGTGAGGTGGAATGTGGGCGGCTGCACTTCTTCGTTGATGTGCAATGGCAGATAGCACAGTTGTTGCGTTGCATGACAGCTGAAAGTGAATGTGATATCATAGAACTGAGGCGTTTGCAATGAGACTATAGGTGAAGTAGAAGCAAGGAGTGAAATGGGCTATCTTCCAGTGACTAATATACAGAGTAAGGGCACTGGGTGTTGTTAGATTCAGCATTGAATGTATTCCTCGTACAAACGTGAATAGTGTGGACATACAGTGAGAGGTGAGAGACCCCTATTGACTACTTCTTGTAACTTTATCTTGGATATTATATTAGTATTGAACTTCTAGCCATGGATTATGAAGAAATTGAAGTTGTAGGCATGGAATATGAAAAATTATTCAACGTTGAAAGACATTATTCCATGAGGCTTTGCCGTGATCGCAAAGGACGCGACGCGATTGGTTCACATGCTAATGAGGTATGATAATGATAATTACCTCTATAATGCTACTTGGATAGCGACTGTGTCGTTGATTGCAACAGTGGTCTATGTCAATGTGTGCCTGTAATGTCAATGAAGTATGATGAGGTGATGACGATAGTGCAATTGACTAGGTGGCGCATTTTAGAATCAGCAGTGAGAACTGTGTGTAACATGGTGGAGGCAGCGGAGATAATAAATGTGTCGAAAGTATTGTTATAGGGCCTTCCCTAGGCCCATGGGGTTAAATTTACAATCCAAGATTGAAAAGACGTAGTTTGAATGATCGCATTCAACTATAAATCCATTGAACAGTTGTGTTCCTTGGCTTTAGTCAACCGATGACCTTTTGTTGGGCCATGATCGGGGATTGTAAACTGTAAATGTACTATGGACTGGGAGACGGGGGAAACACAAGTGAAATAGACCAAAACAAGTGATTTTGGGGCTTTGGTTTCGACGCATGCCCCACATGCGCCATGCGGGATTATGCGGGATTATACGGTTCATGTGAACTTGTTGACATCTACATGATCTAGTGCCGTTATTGGTCATGGTACATGGTAGGCCTAATCATCATGGCAATATGTTTCAGGAAAAGCTCGGAGTAAAATGAACTGCCGATGAATAATGATGTTGTTCATGTTTACCATGTTTACTATACATAGCCATAGGGTATGCACTGGCCAGTGCACTTTCTCCTGCACGTCGTCACTCATGGTCATGTACGTGATACCTTGCATATTTTGTTTTTTGAATGCGCATGCTTTTTGGGCAAAATCACTTGTACCAACACTAATGAATAATGTCTTCTTATCCCTATGACTCCATACACAGTGATGGCATTGTCCCATTCTCATCAAATGGTAACTTATTGTACCGTATTAGGGTGGAAGTTGGGGAGCAGATACCCAGATACCTACCGCTGCACGCCTGTCATAATCAGCAGTGATGAGCTTAGCGCGATATGGAACATTCTTCAGAAACTCAAGCGAGGGAAGTCTGCTCATTAGCATATCTCGCGCACTGCTCCTTATTGTCAAACATCGTAGTGAAATCGTAATGGAAAACGTCTGGCTTTGCGCCAGACGTTGAGACTAATAAGTGAAGAACTAGTAGGTAAAGAACTTCTACTTGCGCGAGACTGCTCTGATAAAATTATCATTGCAGAGACTACGGTGACGTACACATATATTTTTTACAATCAAAAATGCCCTCAAAAGACGACATGGAATGATTATTTTATTGATATTTCCTACTATATACCTTCCAATTATCACTTTATACAAATAGATCGGCGTTAGGTCGCATGCTTTTCTTTCCTGGTGACACTATAAAACAAAATAGTTGCAACCCCGTAAATGCGCTATAAGTCCAATAATAAGTGACGGTGACCCGTTATAAATGTTTCGCCAGCTTCGCTTTTTTGCCGCTACGCGGCGCGTTGGGCCCTTGCGTCAAGGCACGAGAACCAAGTGGAACCAGCAATTGGATTGAGCGTCTCCTTTCCTCCTGGGCAAACCGTATTCGTCTTTGATTGTACGTTTATTGAGGTCCCTCAGGTCTATACAGAACCTTAGAGAGTTGTCATTCTTACGTACAATAACGACAGGAGAAGCATAAGCACTCATAGAGTCACGAATAACATCACAACCTAGCGTATGTTTTAAATGGGTACGGACATCATCACACATAGTAGGAGGAATGGTGCGGTGACGGATCTTGAATGGTTTATTGTCTGACAAATCAATACGATATTTTAACAGGTTCGTACGACCTTAATCAGAATCATGTTGTGAAAATGCAGTTTTCCACTTCACCAAACGTAACCAGATCAGACAAATGATCGGAATCAACATCCTTCTAAAATTTAAAAAGTTTCAAAAAGTCGGAATCGGAAAGAGAACCACTGTTTTTTTTAGCATCAGAAGCCTCTGGAAAAGAAGATTGATAGACGTCACGCTTCAACTCAGGAACAGTACCACTAGCCTTTGTAGCATCAGGGGTATCTGACCGAGGAGAATCATCGACCGAATGCACAACAGGTGGTCTAATATCTAGGTTGGCCTCTGTCAATTTACATATCACAGATCTCCCCTCAATAGAAATGGTTTGAGATGTGATATTTTGGAGCACAACGGTCACTTTCTTTGTCTTACCTGCACAGGGAATCTTCTGTAATGAGGACACTAAAACCAAACCTCTGGGTAATGACTGACACGAATCAGTAACAACATTCATCGGACGACCGGTATTACACTTAGTAAACCCTTTAATGGAAATGTGTGCATTATTATATCTACAGTGATTGGTTTAAGGTATCCCACCACACAACACAACCAACGAAGAAGGTTACACGAAAGTAACTTTTAATACAACTAAAGATAACATGTCTTACTTCTACAGTGGTACAATATAAACTATCTTTACACTACAATAATGTATACTACACAAGGGCTAACAATAATAAGCCAACAGTGGCTTACTATAACCACTGGCGCAACTTCTTCTTTTTCTGATAGTCCAATATCACGGGTCCAATTAAATACTAATAAGAGTTAACTCAAATGTTCTCCTCTTTATTCAAAAGTTAGTGAGGGGTTCGCCAAAAAACTGGGTCTGCTAACGGTTGCGGCTTGAGCGTCTTGACGGAGTCGCTGGTTCGGTGTTAGGGGGATTGATGTTCGGTGTCTCGCTTGCGTCACAATTCGCGTTGACACTAAACTCAGGAGTTGCATCAGCGATGCTGTTAGTGGCTTCAGGTCGAGCCTCAGTGATGCCGTTCGCGGGCAGCGGCGCAGAAATTTCGCTAGGTATAATAGGTACCGGTGGTTCGCACGGAGCATCCAACTCCTCATCATCAATGTCATCTGACTTATGTTTGTAATTGTGCGCATATCGTGGTTCTGAATGTGGGACATTGTAACACTCTGATTTCTTTACCCGATAGGACGCGTTTCTGAGTTGGGAACCTACTACCTTCCGTATGTTGCACCAATTTTCGTCCGTGGATGAAACGAAATATCGGTCACGGGCGGCGGACTTGCTGCGATCTGTGAAAAGACACAACGGCACCAGTTTTAAAGGCTTGACCTTCTCTGTGCGTTTCGTTTCGTGGGGCTTTGGATTTTTCGCTGTATTGATGATTTTCGTGTCGTTGGGTATTTTGATCATGTATAAATTTGTTGTCGGAGAATTGTAATTGTCGGTTAGAGAATTGATCTCTTTGGGTCCACATTTCGCGTGCAGATAGGCCTCGTGAGCGGATACGCGCGTTCAGGGTTGCTGTTGCGCACGCTAAGCTTTTTATGACACGGAACCACCTTGGGGATCGATCTTTAGCAATTCCAATTCCAGTGCCTTGATTGGTCTCTCAGCTACGGGATTTTTTTTAGGGTTTTTTATTCTTCCGATCTCGATAGCGATTCTATGGTGCGAGAGTTGTTTATCGTTGATTAACGCTCTGAAACATGGTCCCGGATCTGTGCGAATAACAGCAGTGGCCATCTAATGGTCTCATGTCTATGCATAAGCGAATGAGAGCGAAGTGGGTTTCGTGGCTTTCATCTTCTATGAGGGAGGATATGGTGTATGACGTCACACATTCTCTTAAAACGAGGATTAGTTGCCGATGGCGTTTAATTACATCACCAGCGAATGAGGTGCCACCTGTGTCCGGTGGTTCACAGGTGGATTGTTTCACCAGCACTTTAGGTGTACGCTGCAGTGAATTGCACAAGTGACAACCTTTTGCCACTTGTTCTATTGCTTTGTCCATGTCAAGAGCGAAGAGGTATCGGTGTGTGACTTTTTTAAGCTGGTGGGTGGAAGGGTGGTTTAGCTGGGTATGGAGGGCGCTTAGTAGTCAATCCAAGACTTGTCGGGGGACTACAATGTGTTCGCGCGTAGCAGCTAACGGTTCATTTTGAGGGACAACTAAAATACCATCTTTGGAGATTGTTACCGAGTTAAGGTATCTCTTGATGTCTTTGGCATTAGTTATCCTCTTAGATGGTCTGGTTCCTTGTTTGAGGTGGGCATGTGTTCGCCTCAAATCAGGACAATTAGACTGCATTGATAGCCAAAAGGTCCTGCCTGTATACGGCAGTTTTGCTTGGCCAGATATTATGTCTGGGATGGATACCGGTGTACGTCGGACGACTGAGTCTTCTGTTTGTCTGATGAAACTACAAATCTGACAGGTAGTGTCTGCGCATTGTGCGGCATTTCGACTCGCAAAGTCTAATTGGAGTATTGCGGATCCAGATACGTGACGGATAGATACTTGGTATCTACTTACTACGGATATAAATGTACAGACACGGGGACTGGCCGAAAATTCACCGCGGCAGACTATTCAAAAGGCCTGTACGCATGACTTACTGTCAGTTAGTACGCAGGTGCTATGTTCAGACTGAACGATGTATGGACTGAAATGTTTGATCGCAGCTGCAATAGACAATACCTCTATCTCGCATGGTATCCAGGTTGATTGTCGATCACGAAGTTTTGTACTGAAGAATCCAGCTTGGTGTAGTTTATTTGCGTGCGTTACGTACAATGTAGCACGATAGCCTGAGTTACGGAAAGCGCAATTAGTAACGATCCAAACTAAGTCTTCTGCGCGTGGTAGCGTGATGCTACGGTGTGATCCTAGTATTTTCTGAGCATTTTTGAATGCTTCGCGTGTATCGTCTGACCATTCGATTTTCTCTTTTGACTCGCGCCCTGCAATTAAGCTTGTCTAATTCGACTAACGCGTTAGAGCAGTTTGGAATTACTCGAGCGAGGACTTTGTATGCTCCAATGAAAGACCGAAGATCTTTCACCTGTTCGGGGAGGTTACAATTACTCAGGGTAGCAATGCGGTGGAGGTTAGCTCTAAGGGCACCCAAGTTCCAAATTCAACCATTAACATGGAGGGCGTGCAGGAACTTTCTGAAGTTAAGCCATAGTTCTGCAGGAATGTCGCCTCCTATGTAGAGGTCGTCTGCTATTTTAGCAACTATACCTTCCTGAAGGAGATGACCAGTGACACGGCACATTAGCTCTTTCAGTGCGGTTTCTGAGCCTGGCATGCCCATTGCGGATCGGACATACACACGAACTCCACATAAGGGGGTGCATACTCCGCAGTATTTCATGGAATCACGCGAAAGTGGAATTTGATAGAAAGCGCTAGTGAGATCTGTGGTTATGACATACTTCCATTGGGCGATGTGGCATAAGGTAGAATCAACATCAGGCATTAGCGATTGCTAGGGTTTGCTGTAACTGCTCACGTCCGCAAATGCTGTGACAAGTCGAAACCCACCATTGGGCATCTTGACTAGAAATGAAGGGTTCAGATACTCTGCAGTTATACCTAAGTCTTCAGGACGTTTGAACACACCTTGTTCTTCAAGTGTGTCAAATTTGTCCTGGAGTTCTACCAGATGGTTGCGGACGTACTGTGGTAGGCGGCCCTTTCGTTGTGGAGGTTGTACGGGACCCATATTTACTTTAGCTTCGAATGGACCGGAAGCACCGTTATAGCCTTTATATTCAGGGTTAAAGACGCTGTCATACTCAGCTAGAGTTGACCGGTTTTTAGCGGCTATGTCAGTTAGGAGTATACCGTCTGGGTCAAGGCGAACATTGGCAGTGTGTTTTTTGGTGGAGTTTGCCTGCGGTAGGCCTGTAGATGGTGTTTTGACTGATAGACCTGCCGGTTTATCATCAGGGACAAAACATGGCGGATTTGACAGAGATGTTCATTTTCGCTTTCATAACCGGTTCATTTGTCATGTTTGGGATACGGATTTTTCCCGCGACACTGGTAATGATATCTGGGATCGGCTATGTTTCAGCGGAGCGACTCGAATCTAGGCGAGGTTCGATTGCGGATTCGGAGTCGCGGTCGATTGGATCGTCTAATGGTAGTTTAACTTCAATGAACTCACCTGGCCAAATTGTTGTACTATTAGCAGGACCGCGGAGAACCTAAGTGCGACGTACTACGTGACGTTCGGATGCATCAGCGTGTAGTGGCCCATAAATGTACGTTGAACCATTTCTGAGTTTGATTTCATGCTTAGCGGGTCTGATTAAAATGTCATTATGTTCCATGAATAGAATCCCGGCCAGAATGTCTACGTTCAAGTTTTTGATCACTAGTCCTTCAAAAAAGAGTTCTTGTTTGTCCCGAACGAATGAAACTCTTGTTTCACCAATCACGTACCGCTAGTGGCCAGGCCAGGAGTTAAGGTATTCCCAGGTAGATATCCTGCTGAGCGGAGTGGGCAGTATTTAGGTCTTGGTGATAGGTACATGTATAAATAGGTTGCTACGTCACTCGTAACGAAATACAACGTGGTTTTAGTGCACTTCCTGGATAAAATTCATCTCTTCACACACATAGTATTTGTGTTTTATTTGTGGTTTATGACCAAGGGCAATGTGCAGAATCTGTTATGTGATAGTCTTCCACATGAGATATCCTGGTACAGTATTAGCCCACAGACTCTTGAGTTTTTGAGGGGTCATCTCAGGTTTTGGTGATGTGCATCCTATCTTGGTGATACCTGTATCCTGGTGTCTTTCAGTAATTTTCTATGATACACCCCCTTCCTTGGAGGTGGTGGGGTGATAGATCATTTATAGTTCATTGCACTCTTGACCTGAGGAAGTCAAATGATAGCTGGCAAAGTGTGTTACTGGGGGAAAATGGGATTGGGATGGTTTTGCCAGATGCCAAAGGTCTTTGAAGTGCTACTATAACAGTTTTTGAGTACATCAGGGTGCAGGAAGGATTGGGAGAGTCCATCCCTTATTTTGAGGTGGGGAGAAAGGTAATTCTTTGAAAACATAATGCAATAGTAGGCTGTGTACTGAATCTTACAATGGCTGAACAAGAAAACTTTCAAAGTCTGAATTCAGCATCAGTTGCTGGAGGGTCGTCAAATGAACATCCGTCACCAATTCCTGTACCTGTAAGATCGAGAGAAAAGGAGCGTTTGGAGAACCCAAGGAAGAGATTCCCATCTGACAGTCCTTCGAAAGTCCGAAAGAGGAAGGAAAAAAGCCAGAAGACATCATTTATCGTTCGGGGATGCTTAGAATTCAAGGCGAATTCTGAAAACGAAAAAGTCAACCTATTTGATGACATAGACGGCATAAAAAGACATCTTGGTGGAGGAACTGCCTCAAAGATAACCAATTACCAGCTTTTGAAGGAACTTGTCGATTTTTATAAACTGCACAACACGTTTGAGGGGGACAACGAAGATGCATCATCATCATCAACTGATAAATGCCAAAGTGAACCTAGTGGCACTTCTTACCAATACTGCCAGAAGAATGAAACCAAATCACCAATATATTTAATGACAGTTCAATCTTTGGACAATTTGTTGGACCGAGTTTGCTTGCACCACAGGACATGTACATCAAAAATGGCAGTCCGGGAGGAAAAAACTGCAAGAGATGGCCATGTCGGTCTATTTCATGTCACTTGCCAAACAGGCAAACACAACATATATTGATCGACGTCACCCCATGTGGAAGGAGGCAAATTTACGGTGAATCTAAGGATGGCCCATAGTTACTTTGTCTCAGGAATCCTGCCGAATCAGTATGAACGTATATGTGATGCAGCTGACATTGGAAAAATGGGAGACAAGACACTTACTAAATTCCAAGATTCGTATCTTCCTGTCACGGATGGAGTTGTGAAGGAGTCAAAATCAGATGCTTTGTTGGAAGAAATTGCTGCTTCTGTTGAAAGTACCGGCTTGGGTGGTATTGACATTGCTACTGACGCTAGACATTGTTGGCGAAAAAATGCCCGCTTTACTGATGTTGTCTGCCTGTGCGAAAATACGCATAAGGTCCTACAGAATGAGGTAATTTCAAAAGATGACGATCCAATCACTCAAAGGCACGAAATGGTGGGAACACGGAGGATCTATGAATATTTTGACAGAGAGAGTGTCCCAATCAGAGTGCATTCACATGATAACAATGCCTCGATCACTAAGTTTGTCCGTGTGGAACGCTCCCCAACCGTTACTTCTTTAGATACCTGGCATATGACAAAGGGTGTGGCCAAAGGAATGGCGAAACTGACAAAGGGGAGGAAATATTTAGAAGGAAGGTATTGGTTTGTTGACTTGGCAGATAAGTCAGCATCTATAAAAACTCATATATATTGGTGCATCAAACGCTGTGAGGGGGATACAGAAAGACTAAAAGCCAGCATAGATAATGTGATTGAGCACTATAAGAACAATCATGCCAATTGTCATCAGGAGTCCCCATGTCGGTCTGATCATGACTATGAACCCAGCAAGCGAGAAATATCTTCAGCCCCTGCAGAGGCAGCCCTCAAGAAGTATCTTCACAGTCTGTTGGTTTATAAATCACCGCATCTTTACATTGGATGCAGGGATACGCATTATGTCGAAAGTTTTAATAATTCTCTGCTCCAATATCACAACAAAAGAATCGTATTCGAAAGGGCCAACTACCGAATCCGAACCAACTTGTCAGTCCTGGACTGGAATGAGCACCAAGATAGCGAGGTGACGTCCACTGTGCTGGAAAAGGACTCTAGAAATCCAAGGCGAATGGTGGGACGAGAAATCAAAAAGAAAAAGAGATTTAATTTTTGGTCAGATATTTGGGAGCAATGGGTACAAAGTTTCTATACGTAGTAATCGGAGTCCTATATTAGGCCTACCTATCCCCCCTTGACTCAGGACAATTCTATTGCTCGGGTTAGGTAGATGAAATTGCTGACTCTGATTTTTCTCACACACTTAGACTAGAGCCAGTCTTTGAATGCTAACTTTTTTGCCATGTCTCAAAAATTGCTATACCAAATTTATGTCACAGAGGAAGAAAGGGAATTGATAAGAGGTATTTTCACTTTTCATGGGATGGACTTAGTGGAAGCAGAACCACAAATGGTGGATAAAGGGATACAATGTATCAGAACTGAATCAGTCCAGGATACTGTTGAACCTGTGCCATCATCATCATCTACAGTTGATGGACCTAACATGGAGGATAGCTCAGACGATCATGACAGCGATGCTGGGAACAATGTGGCTCCCTTGGACCCTGTAAATCAAGGTGGACACGATGAAGAAAGAGAGCATGGATTTATTCTGCCGGACCTTGCCAGTGAAGAGTGTACACTCTGTTACTGTCGTCCTTGTGTCACCACCAAACGTCCCAGATGGTTGGGTGCTGGTCAAGCAGCGAAGAAAAAAAACAATACTTTGAGAAAGGGTTTTTATAAGAGGTATTGGAAGATGCTCAAGGACAGGGCTGCATGGATGGATTATCGCTATCTTCAAAAAAAGCAGAGGAGTTTGCAAAATATGGGTGAAGATGAGACTGTTTGGAGCTGTACCAGTGACCGGGAAATTATCCCTGATTGTGTTATCACATTGGTTAGGGGACTGTATCCGAACCCTCCAGGAATTCCCTATGTTGGCCATCATTTGCATTAATTCTTCTATGGATTAAACAATCATTTATTGTGGATTTAGATTTAGATTTGACTTTTTTGTGTTGAATTCAGTGAAGGAGTACACTAGTTTTATGTGATGCAAAGCAAGTGGATTAACACGACTGAAGTGGATATTTCATAAAATTGAACATAAAGGTGAATAATATAAATAGGTGAATAATAACATGTTTTGGTGGAATATAAATCATGGAATACATCTGGACTACCCCCAATGAAAAGTAGGCCCCTTTCCACATTTTTTGGGGGATATTTTGCATGCTTTTTCAGGGGACTAATTTTCCTGCACAACAGTCACATGCTTTTGTTTACAATGTCCATATTTAGCCTTACCACATGCCAATCATACCTCAAACTGTCTATCACATAGTACATTTATGCATTATTAATGAAGCAAATTTTCAGTTACAAATCTTTCCCACCTAATTTCTCCGACAAATAGACCATCTCATAAACCCTAAGTGGGCATATGGCTTTCATGAAACTTCATGATAAATGTATCAACTTTTCATTGAAAACTGCCTTTTCAAACTCTTGTAATTTTGAATAAACTGGCCCAAATGGCAGGAGCTCTGAATTCAAAAATATCTTACTGGCAAAAGCCAGCCTCGTCCCAACCCACACCTTTTATATGGCAGCTACCTGTTTAAAGTGGTGAGGAACCGTCTGCTTGATGAGCATATTGAGAGCTATTGCGAATGTCGCCATTTAGTTTTTTCACAGCGGATAGACTGATCATGTTCCCTGTAGCGCCACTGTCTATCGTTATACGGGTACTAAAATGACTATAGAACGCATCGATATAGGGTGAGTCTGACTGGCTGACACGAATTCTACTTGCAGTTGAGGACGAGTCTCGGAGATCATCCGAGTAGGTGTGCGAATCGATTGAGGGCAAATGTTCGCCCTCCTCGTCGACGTCACTTTCGAGAACTCCTATTATTTGGCGTGCCTTGACCATGTATCGGCAGTCATTTTCGGGGAGGTGTCGACACTCACTGAGGTAATGGCTATACTCTGAGAGGCCCGCTTGTTTGCAAAGCGGACACGATTTGCTCCGATAGTTCGTTGCTTTGGTTGGTGGGCGAGTGGCACTTGGTTTCGGTCTGTAGTGTCATGATGCATCAGCACGCATCACTTTGACTGTTTCAGACGTATGGATCTCATCAAGTAACGATTCCAGAGCTTGTGGAATTTCTGGTTTAATAGAATGATACTAAAGTTCTGGACCTAAGTTCTGTGCCATATCTCTGTTTTACCAGCTTTGACATGTCCGGGTGTATCAGTCTCAGCCACGTTAGAACAATGAGGTTTTCAAGGGTGGGGCTGAGATCTTTGTCCTCACCGACTTGTTCCCCGTGATGAGTTATGCCGTTAGCTCTGAGTGAGTTGTCCTCGACGAACGCGGTTAACCTTTGGTATAGGTCCTCGGGGCGTTCATCGGGTTCGAGATGAATTTCGGCAAAGTCCAGTAAGTGTCCTCCTGTGGTCTGGAAACCAAAATGGAGGCGGATCTTTTGCCAAATCCCTTCGATAGACGAGTTTTTCACGATAGTGTTTCTAGAGATTATAGGACATCGATTTGACTTAGCATTAACTCTAGCTGGCTGGCTTTCTGCTCTGCGGTGCGTCTTTTGGCTTCGGCAACCGTATCTGGATCGTTTTTGAAGCCACGGAGTGGAGCTGCTTTTGTTTTCTTTCCCCACGATTTGCCGTCTATCAGAAACGGTGCGAAGTTAGCAGCTAGGGACAGTGTGTATACCAGATTCTGTCTCCAACTTTCGAATGAGTTTATTGTCTCGGTCTTAGTAAGACACCACTGTTTCGGTGCACGCTGCATTATGACGACAGAGTTACAGTAAGGTTACAGTAACAGTTCTATTCCGGTTGATATCCCCGTGCGTATTCACGGCGTTGTGTGAGAACATGCACGTATATTGTGAGAAGAGTCTTGTTGTTGTTTTTTTTCCACGACGGGTACGGTTTGTCGGAAGGTTCGTAATCCGGCTGCCACCTCGCCAGTATGGACAAGGTATCCCACCACAAAACACAACCAACGAAAAAGGTTCCACGAAAGTAACTTTTAATACAACTAAAGATAACACGTCTTACTTCTACAGTGGTAGAATATAAACTAACTTTACACTACAATAATGTATACTACACAAGGGTTAACAATAATAGACAAACGAGTGTGACTGTATATACATACAACTAATTACATACTGTTAATCCCTAGGGGACAGCTTACTACAACAGTGGCTTACTATAACCACTGGCGCAGCAACAACGAGTAATAGAATACCCAATGTAAGCGAGTCAATTTTAAGAGGTAACTCTACAAAACCTTTATAGGGGAGCTTGTCTCCAGTGGCACTCTGGATGTCCAGGATATAGGACAATGGTTGTACCTCCAAATTGGGGAAATAATCATCAAGAAAAGAAGAGGAAACAATTAAAACAACAGAACCGGTATCAACCAAACACTCAACTTTCTGATCCAAAACAACAGTAGTCTCAGAAGGCTTCCCCACCAGTACATTGTATATATTGGTACGAGGCTTTACGGTTTTCGCCCGCGGATCCTTCCGTCCGCGGGTTCCTGCAAGTTTAAATGCCTGCTTCCTGATTAATACGGCGATAACAAGTGGCGACTTTATGCCTTTTCTTATGACAAAAATTACATTTCCCTGGAAAATATACTTTGGCTTTACCGCCAAACGTATTTAAAACAGGTACGGAAGAAGAAGTGGACACACCTGAAGAAGATGCGGTGTCCTTGACTTTCGCCTTTTCGCGGGCTTGAGTTTTTTTCAAGTCCGCTACTTGGCCTTCCAAGGCAACAATCATCTTCAAAATAATAATGTCCATCTTCTCGACCTCCGGAGCAATAGAGCTAGGCGACAGCTGGCTGACAGACTTGGACTTCATTATCCCAGACTCCTGCTCCACCGCTGTAGCAGAAACTAGAAGTTTATTAAAATCTTCTCTTTGGACGAATTTTTGACGTAAAATAGCCGCAGCATATCTTCCCGTCTTATATTCCTCATCGATCAGGACACCGAGACAAAATTTCGCGTAGTCAGCATCCCCAGGCGATGACACATTAGTCTTGCTCCTGTGATGCAGCGTAAAACTTAGCCAGGACCTGTTCGGAGGTCAGGACAGTTCCAAACAACCTATAAAAAATCGGTAATGACCTCGTATGAGTTGATCTCATCACCATACTGTAACTGTAGAATTGTTTGCAGTGGAAGGCCAACATCCTGTAAGATACCTTTTGTCTCAGCCCTCCACTGCCTATACGACACCTCTGACTTTTTGTCGCCCGTAAAATTTGGTAAATGAGGCGTATCAACAAAATACCTTGACTCAATCCCGACAGAAAAAGAGGATGGTGACCTGAGTATAAACCCGAGCGTCTCCGCTCAGACGCTATGGGGGGTAAAGGGGCATGGAAAGGGTACTATGCATGGGCAGTCCCCTTCCCTTCGTATATACATGACTGGGTGGTGGGTTATCATTAAGAGGCACACTAACCCCGGCCGGGTTAGGCCTCATTTACCCTTGCCCCAAGCGGATTTGATATGGGCCTATTAGTCGTATATGACAAAAATCCCCCGACCGGTACTCCTTACTGGTGGCTGCACCGTATTCCTATTCGAGAAAGGATGCACAGCATCTTTTACCTCTATATTCTCCTCCAATGGAGGCATTCGGTTCACACGACCCACCTTCTCCATGACAACATATTCTTCCTCTGCACCCTGACGATCAGTGCTCACACTGCTACTCAATGCATCGATGATATGTAATTGACGATCACCAGGGTGCAACCTTTTTAACATAGCAGTTATGTCGTAAAATGTAGCCTGCTTGTCACTGCCTCCCTCGGCCATAATAGAAAATATGAATATTTGAAGTCAATATTAAAGATATATGATGTGAAATATACTACAGGCTACCGTAATGATAGTCTAACAAACTAACCAACTATTTAGTCACCAGTTCTATAATTCAACCATCTGAAAATCTAGTATATTTTGCTAAGTTGAACTGACTATGTATATAACCAGGGTATGTGAGGATATTAACAGATCAGTATGTAGTACTATTTGGACTGTCTTGTGCAGTCAGTACATTCTCGTCATTTCTGTTTGGGTTAATTTATAGGAGGGTTAAAGAAAGTTGTTAGGTAAAAAAAGCAAAGATTTTGTTAACCAAACGAGAAGTTGGTACATTTCATATACATAATTAATGACTTCATGACCTCTACTGATAAATACAGCCCTATCCAAGCTAGGTATGTGAGTAAGAGTTGTTGATTGAACATCAAATATATATAAGAGATGCAGGAGGTACTAACTGATGGTCTCCTTAAAGGTCATATATCAAGGTTTGAAAACATGCTTGATACTCATGAAATATGTTGAGGGTTAAAAAAACAAGATCCCAGACATTAAAAAAATTCTAATAATAAAGTCATTATTTAGTTATTTCAATTTTCAATTTGGAACTATTTGAATTTCCCACCACACACAACTTTAGATTAGTTCCACATGTGGCCGCTAGGGATTTTTTGATGACGTAGGTCGTGTCAGTCAGAACAAAGCAAGATGGCTTCCGCATACAGTTCAGAGAGTGAGAGCAGTGAATTTGAGGATGTTTTGGTCGATACAGAAGGATACTTAAACGTTGAGCCATACATGTTCGAGCCATTGATATCACTAGATCATAATGAGAGTGATCATTCGGACGAAAGTGATGAGGAAGTGGAGGATGAACGCCCTGAACGTGCAGGCAACAGAAAATGGCAAGTTTTGTTTACATTCTCACTCTGTTCTCTATGCACACAGCACTACATCATGACATGCATCCACTACTACTATACACAATTGGACTTTATCTGATGCTCTGGCACTTCTTGGATGGCTTTGTATTGGTTCAATGGTTGTATGTATTTGAACAGTCTCTGAAGGACATTTGCCATCTGCCATGTCATGGACTCGGCCTCATCATCACTGAGACTGAGGGAAGCCAAGGAGGGCAACTGGCAACTGGTCTAGTGTTAATCATCATTTTTTGTAAATATGTAAACGTTTATCACTTCAGGTGTGACACTGACCTGTGTCGCTGTCACCACAGGAAGTTGTACCTAGGGGGGCCGGAGGCCCCCTGGGGCTTGGGGGGCCGAAGGCCCCCTTAAGGGCCGAAGGCCCGAAGGATGGAAACGCTTTTTATGTCATGTGGAAAATGCACTACCGTATACGAAGCAGATTTTCGCAAAACACGACCTCACAAAAACACCCCATTTAGGACACAAGATCAAACTTTCTCGCACATAAATCATACTCTACACGATCTATGAACACAGAGCATTAGTATGCCACACTGATTTTGTAAAAAATCTTTCCTCTTCGCTCCGAAATTGGAGCATTTATCAGAAAATCGAGGCGCGACCTGCAGCTTTCAAAAAGTCAAGTTGTAATCGTGGGGAAGACCTTATTCGTCTATAAATAAAATGAATGTGATTGGCTGTTGCTTGAAAGACGAAATCCCCGTGTGATTCCCTCGACACGTGATCGGCACGTGTGGATAAAAACGCGCCAACATTCTAAATCGAAGCAAGTGCTGTAAAAATGTCCGAATTGAATGCAGAACAGCTCCATGCTATGGAAATAGCAAGAACGGGTCACAGTCTGTTGCTTACAGGTCAATGTGGAACCGGCAAGACATTTTTAATGCGGTAAATATCAATGAACAATGACATGGTACTTACATGACTTAGGGAAATGTGATTCCAGGCAAGTTGATCACCAGCTCAGCACTATAATTCCTCTACCTTCACTTCCATCAATGCATAATACTAGTATACGTTCTTGGGGTAATATAATGTACATTTACTTGAAAGAGGCTTTAATTATATCAATTTATCAACTCCAGAATATACAAATGAGTCACTATGACCATGGAGGTATTATAAAGACTCATTCTCCTGTCTGGAAGGGTTTGTGGACCTCACCGCAAGCAACAACCTATCCACCAAAGTTTCCGGCTATGTTTAAGATATATAGTACATATAGACACACCATTAGTTTCATGATGCACAGCAGGTCACATTAGAGGAACACAATTTAGACCCGAATGTTCTTTGCCAGCTTCTTGCTTTTCCAAGTTTGGTTGAGAGGACAGGGTGTTGTGGCGTTAAACGGAAGAGCTCGTGCTCCGCCAGCATTTGACTTTCTCGATACAGTGACGTGGCCCAGGACGATGGTATTGATACCCGGGCCATACTGTCTAATCGTGGGGTTTGTGTTTAATCCGTTGAGAATGCCCCTTTGCTGGCAAAAGATATTCTCGACCACATCAGAATTGAAGTAACCGGGGACGATTGACACTCCCAAGCGTGGTATGACTCTGCGACACAGTCCTGTGAATCCTGTGATGGCTGAAATAACATCCTCTCTCGTCTGGACAGTCATGGCATTCTTTTTACAGCAGAGAAGTTTGGTTGATGCTATATCCGCCTCCCACGTTTTGAAGAAGGTCGCCACATCATCTAGGATATTAAGTCTTGGGTCAGTCACATCCCTGATTGGCCGATTGACGTCCGTAAATATTTCTACCACTTTAGACGTCTGTTTCAGTAGGTTGATGGTTCCACTGACATCAATTTCATTTTCCCCTTTTGACTGTGCTTTAGCCATCTGATAACGCTCCATTAGATGGAGCATATTCTTATCTAGTACGTCACATGCTAGTTTATTGCGCATCTTTGAAGCTGGTGTTATTTCCACGTGTTCCTTAGTGAGAGCCTTGTGATATTTAAGCCCACTGTGAACATTGAACTTAAATGCCGCTTCAAAATGTTCCCAGACGATTTCCTTTCCTCCGAGAACCAAGTAACGTCCAGGTGATCCCCTGTGTTTTGCCTTCGATGACTCAATGTTGTTGCGAACTTTCTTGATGACATGTTTGATATCCTGCATGATGCTGATGTATCCTTCAGACTTAAAAATATTCCGTATGGTAAATTCAGCGGCTATCTGGTCAACACCACCAAATAAGATGTTAGCGAAAGACCTGTTAGTTGAAGCTCCATCCATGAGAGTGTACTCGACTGAAAACCCATACTCGTCTAATATATCCACTGCCTCCAAGAATATTTCCGCTAATTCGTATGCTTTTGCCGTATCTGTTGCAAAGTATGCGATTGGCCAACGGAAGCCATGAAATCCTTGAAACACTAACTGCAGGGCGTGTGTTGCCATTTTTATCTCCATTTTGCCATTGACGATCGTCCTTATATCATCATTAACTTCTCCCACGTTGATGGCACCGACGAGCTGAAGTTGCGAACCTCTTCTAACAAACTGAAAAAAAATGTACCATGTATATAACGAGGCAAATAAAAGTTCGGTGGAATGTAACTTTTAGGACGAAATGGACATCATTTCCAATACTTCAGGCTCTAGTATTTTAGAGAAGACCATGGCTCCAGGATTTTGGCTAGAATTGGGAATCCTAAAGCAAGCTCAAAAACCTTTATTTCTAAGAGTACAAGCATGTTCCAAATATGGAAAAATTACAACCATTCATGATGTCGTCTTCATATTGCTGTCTTATGTTGATTGTTTTATTTACCTGTAAGTCATCTTGAATCTGCATCTCATCGAGAATGAGACCCCCATGGCAAGCAATTCCGGATGCACCTGGAAAGGAAAGAAATGGGTGTATCATCTGAATCAAGTTACTAGAAGGCCTATATCGATTTGGATTTGTATCTTAACATTTTTCATAGAGCACAGTAACTGTACTTAAGTTAATTTCATCTCATTCAAACTAAGTAGCCTAAGACATAATGCTGAAGACAACTCCTGTATTTGGGGAACTTCACAATGTACATCTCTTCTTGATGAAGACCTCCAGTTGGACCACAGTGCGAGTTGGACCCACGAACATTCATCAAAAATTAATTCAGTATTTACCCTGTCTTTTGGCTTCTTTTTGCATCCATTGTAAGTGTTGTTTGTTGAAGCCAGCTTCCTGTGTGATGATATTTTTGTAATAACGGAGAAGACGCTGTGAGGGAAGGACCAACATCTCACTCCCCTTCAACTGGGAATATCCACGATTCGACGAGCAATATAAACCGAGCATGACACTTATCAGGTTTGGGTCCCATCGTCTTGTTCTCGGGTCTTTATTGTTACAGTTATTTGCCTGGGACTGAAGTAGAACATTTAGTTTTGAGGGAGCGTGGGGCATTACAGTTTCGAGGATGGCCTTCATGTCCATGCTGTCCTCTTCTGTTAGTTCAATAGTTGGATTGAACACATAATCCTGCTCACGCGGCTCCGGGACTGCAAAGGCTTCAGTCTCTATTGCGTTGATGTTTCGAAAAACTTCCTCTAGACCTGGTGCTGGTGGTAAGTTTTCTTTGCCGCTTTCGAGCATCTTTTCCCGCCAGACCCTTGAACTCTTCCACTTTCGGCAAGAAGGGCACACATCCGATGTTGATAAAACAGAAAGAATCTCCTTACAATTGACCGAGCTTCTTGATGTGCACAAACGTTGCGTCGACAATAAATAGCCTAAGCACAGTAAATTTGCATCGGAATAGGGAAGTAAACAATCAATCTCTAAATCGGCCGCCTGTAACTGTTTGCCCCTACAAAAAAAGTTCCAGCCGGTTTCTCCATAGGAGATGTCGCAGTTGTCGCGACCCACTTGACATCTCAAGCTCCTCTTTTCCACCACGGCACAATCCTTTTCTTTGACACGTTTTTCAATTCCGTAATAAATGTACACACTCCCTTGCGACTTTCTTTTAACCTTCATCTTTGGAAAGATTCGAGACACCATCTTCGCGAAGACAAGCTTGCTGTGCCGAAACGAGGACGTTTGAGAATGGTGCTGCAATCGTAATAATAATAATAATATCAATAATAATAATAATTGGAATAGTTGACAATATCAAATATGTGTACAAATACTAGTATGTAAAACAAGGTAGTCTCTTTAAGGTAATCGATAGGGACTGCCTTGTGGGTTCTCAAGAGTACATTCAGATTACGTTACGATGAGCACCACCTCATACCGGTGATCTTACTTCCTTCACAAGAGCAGTGAGGTGCTTTTTGTGTTTTTGCCTTAAGCAAAAGCTCATTGAGTTTTTGCCTTAAGTCAAGTTTACACCTTTCTTATAGTCAGGAAATATCGGAATCATGTTAACTATGTCGTAGGCAGTTTTTAAAAGCTAACCTGTTCGTAATCCGTGTACATGTCCGAAAAGTATATGTGACTGTCGTCAGTTTCTTCGCAAGCCTTGTAGTTGACCACAATCCTGAAAAATAATAACAATAAATCATACGTTTACAACGTGATGGCATGAGTTACAGAAAATCGAACGTATGGAACGACGCCAGCAAATTTGTGGTTGTGACATTGTCCTCAGAAGACATATATGTGACCAAGGATATCCTTGATGTGACCTGTTTGGGCCAAAAACAATTGATGAAATTAGCTAATCCACTTATTCACTTGCTGAAACGCAAATATTTGAAAAGTCGGCTACTTATATTTGTACCAATATTTAATCTTTCCAGGAAGATTGCCGAGGTGTTGCGTGATAGCGGAAAAAGGGTTGCCATTACAACGTCGAGTGGTATGGCGGCATCTAATTTTCGGGATGCAATGACGATTCATAGGTGGACAGCCATCAATGACGGACGATTCACAAAGCCCGAGATCGTCCAGAATATGGCAACTAAAGATGGGTTTCTGGATGCCAGGAACAGAATTAAAGAAACTGATGTGTTACTGATCGACGAGGTTGGCATGCTGTCAAGAAATATCCTGGAGACAGTCGAGTTTCTATGCCGAAAGGTAATTAGTGCTATCATCGTCACCATTCGAGAAACCATTGAACATTGATTCATTAACTTGGCGTTAATTCTAAGGGCTTTACTGAAGGTAGATAACGCCAAGTTAAGAGTACACCCAGTGTTAGCGACCAAATTTGTTTTGAACAACCAGGCCCTGGTTATAATTCAATTGAAATTATCTTCCAGGTTAGAGGAACTGACGTGGTCTTCGGTGGGATGCAAATCATAGCCAGTGGTGACTTCAAGCAGCTTGCTCCTGTCCCCAATATGCTTGTTGACGACGATGGCAGTTATTGTTTGTCTTCTTCTATATTCGAACAAATGTTCCCCCACAAGATTAATCTTAACCAGGTAAGGATTTTTCTCATAATGTGTGATGGTTCAAAGAGTGTTCTTCATGTGAAGTAAATTTCAGGATGTGCAAGTTACCATACTATAACATTGTTGGCGAACATTGTTTTCTGTTCTGCCGTAACATACTAGTATTACTCTATGGATGGGCTATATAAGAAGTCACAACACACCCACCAGCAGAACTTTTATAGTTGTCCATTGTCGCTTTTACAATGCTCAAGAGCTAATTTGCTTCGTATTTTCTTCAATAAAGGTGGTGCGACAAAACGAGCCCGATCTGATCAAGGCTGTAAACGAACTTTGTGACGGCCAGCCATCAGCTGAGACTGAGGAGCTTCTGAAGGAGCTTGGGAGACCGCTCTCAAAAGAGCCTGTTAAACTATTCGGCACAAGGAGTGAGGTAGAATTTAACAACATGCGTGGTTTAGAAAAGATGAGAGGAGAAATGAAGTTATATCGAGCGAGGGACTGTGGTGAGTATATTATCATTTAGAACTAATGATATGGCCCATGATATGGCCAAGTTATTACTTCAAGTGTCTCCCATTGATTGTAATAATCTTGAGTCTTGCCCGAAGACCGCTAATAACGGAAGGTATTTGATATTCAAAAGCATTATAATGTAGTAATCCGGTTGTGACTATGTCCTCGAATCGGACGAGCAATAAGCCAAGTCAATCGGAACATACATCCTGCATGCTGGATACCACTATTGATATTGAATTCTGTCAGTGTCAGATCTTACCCGTTCATTAAAAGCATCTTACCCACATTCTCAAAAAATGCTAATTTAAATTAATCCTACAATAATGATTATGATAATTTTCTTTAACAGGAGAAACACGTCTTCTGAAAAAATCACGAGCGGCAAAATTGCTGTATCTCAAGGTTGGAGCCCCTGTCATCATCATTCGGAATATCAAAGGTGAGCGGAATCACATGAAAATATAACTTAGCTTGCGTTTTAAAGGCCGACACGAAATGACGACTGTGAGTTTTGCGAGATCAACGTTTACTGAAGGTGTTCACACATTGACGATTTGGAAAGCTCACTGCAATCCCCAACGCAGGTTTATTTGTAGTACCGTACACCCAACACTGTCATTTATTTAATTCCTTACTGTCATTTATTTAATTCCTTACAGGTGGTATAACCAATGGAACAAGAGGCATCATCAAGAGATTAGATGAAGATGGACCCATCGTAGACATTCAAGGCAGGCTTATTCATTTGGAGCAGGAGATGTTTGACTTCTACGACAGGAGAGAGGGAAAGTCACGGGCTGTACGGTGGCAGTATCCGTTGCTTTTGGCCTTTGCGGTCACTGTACACCGGGCACAAGGCTTGACTCTTCCTGTCGTGGAAGTCGACTGCTCCGGGTTTTTTACGGCCGGACAGTTAGGGGTTGCCATCGGACGTTCCGTCACAAAGACTGGTTTGAGAATAATAAATTACAATAGCAGGTACGGGACCCTTCGTCATAAACCAGAAGTATATGAATACTACGCCGAAATCAAAAACATGCAGCCAAGACAAGACCTGGAATGCTGTAGGCAGACAATCGAAGACGACCCCCTTGATAACGACACAGTTCGCCGTGGAAGGTGAGATTGAATTATCATTATCAATCACATTAACTAATCACAAAACTGAAATCACTAATTTTGATGAACATAAAGACACTAAAAAAACACGATTATAGATTGATTTCCTTTCCTATGGTGAAATTGCATGCTCTTTTGATTATACCAAGCACACTAAGTAACCCATTATCTTATTATATTTCTATATGAATTCCGCCCATCTAAAACATTGTATTATGATAATTCATATATCTTATGCTCATTTGCAGCTACGAATGGACGCCTCCGGAGAGACCAACGGGGCACGATGCTGCCGAGACAATCGAGTCTCCCTACAATCTAGATGAATTCGTAACTACTTTGGATCGGCCAGCACTATCGGAAACGGCTGCTATCATCATGGAAGCTAACAGTGAGGCCCTGCATGGTTTTACCGCTACATGCTACTCTAAATGTGCCGAAATCATCAGAGGATCGATGCGACGACCAGGCGAGTGGACGAAAGCGTGGACAGACACATTGGCTTTTTGTTCATCGTCTGAGTTTGTTGAACTCGTTGAGACTTTATTCTCATCGGGTGAAGAGGAGTCGCGAAAGGATGCGATAATGAAGTTTTCAAGTAAACTTTTACTGTGGTTGTTCAAACAAAGCATCAAGTCAAAAGCAGAAAGAGTTGTAGCTGGAGGTGCAGCACCGTCTGTGGAGAACATTACCATTTTGAGCAAAGAAGCAAAAAGTAAAATCCGATATATTGGAGGCGCAACACTCAGGCGAACAACACAGTGCGCACGAAGATTATCAGCGACGGGTGATAAGATTTCGGAGTTAAAGAACTTTAACTACCTGAAGGGCAAGACTTTAGACGCGCTGAGAGTGACTGAGGAGGACGTGCACAATGATACAATGGACGATGACACTCTAGAATTCGTAGATTTTAAGCAACAGGCCAGCCATGGGCTATTCCACATGGGAGACAAACTTTTCGCCTTTTTCTGTGACTTACACCTTCGACTCCTGCCCTTCCTAAACAAAGCAGCTCTTGATAAACACAGTAAGAACCTTCACCAGGTAATAGACAATAGTATAGCTGCAGACGACAATCTTTTGGTGGCCTGGTTTGATGTATTTTCTGGTGTGGACCTACCCCTTCAGGTGACGGAACTTGAAGACGACATTGTAACCACTATTCAGCTGGACATCTTCAATGCGGTTGTGAGCCATTACACGAAAGTTTGCCTACATGATGCCGCCCAGATCATTAAAGAGGCTATTCCCAGAACAAAGAAGTTAGCCCTTAGGAACAAAGTTGCGGCCCTAACGGAGGGTAAGACGTGTAAAAGGAAAGGAGACCAGGAAGAGGAGGATGTGCAACCATCTATGTCTTCAAAACCTAAGAAGCCACTAATGGATGACAGCTCATTCAAATGCCCAATCTGCCACAAGGCATGTTTGGATGAATCTGACGTTTTGAAGGACTCGGATAACAGCATCGGCTGTGATATGTGTAACAGATGGTTTCACTGGGGTTGTGAATCTATATGCGGACAAGAACCTTTCCTCAAGTCACAGAACACGTTTTGGTCATGCTCGATCTGTAAAACAAGCAAAGGGAAGGGAAAGGGGAAGGGGAAGGGGAAGGGGAAAGGGAAGATATCAAGGTAGAGTGTGCGTGTGTGCGTGCGTGTAGGTGGGGGGGGGGGGGGGGGGGGGGGGGGTGCAGCATCGAATAGAATCGGAGGAACATATTATGTGCTTTGAATATCTGAGTTATTTGTGGACGTGGCTTCTCTAGGACGTTTTTATCTTTATACACTATTACCGGACACTTTTTTCCTGTTTCACAACCGACTGGGATACAGATCTGAAACACAGTGTTAGAACTAACGTTACATGTACTACGTAACTTCTTCTTACTGACGAGTCAAAGGAGAGGATCGTTCTGCCCCATATCTGACGTCAAATATCACCCGTGCAACGTAAGTGCATTACATTAAAAACATTTTATGTATGAACACATGTATGAATGCATGGCGTCACAACTAATACGTCTAGTGGATCAGGTCGTCACTGATAGTGTTAGATTCAGCACTCAATGTATACTAAATATATATATATATATTCGTACGAGGATAAATTAGGCACAAATTGATATTGCATGCCTATAGCTGCTACCAAACACTCTCTTTAAGTTTGAGGGGCTGAGGGTTTGGATGAAACCACTTATATTTCCAGCCTGTCAAGCCTTGTCAGGACATACCACAACCCTGTAAATCGAAATGGGTTTGTGGTTCAAAGCAAACTCTAAGTTGAATAGCATGCTTGACACGCAACTCTGATGCGTAAAACATGTTTATAAGTGATATTTACCAGCCACATGCGTCCGATATCACGTCCATTGTAAATACTAAGGATAACACTACTTGTAGCACCGCGTGGCAATATCCCGCAATATTTAAATTTCCCGCAATATTCAACTTCAGGAACAAACTCGTATCCAGGTTATAATTTGTCAATCAAATACTAGTGTGTGGTGAGATGAATACCTGGAGTCGAGATAACCCGTTTAAAATTGATATCCAATTATTTTCTTTCGCTGGCTCATGTGACTGAATGACGTCACGATGTATTAATAGAATAAGGTCTTCCCCACGATTACAACTTGACTTTTTGAAAGTTGCAGGTCGCGCCTCGATTTTCTGATAAAAGCTCCAATTTCGGAGCGAAGAGGAAAGATTTTTTACAAAATCAGTGTGGCATACTAATGCTCTGTGTTCATAGATCGTGTAGAGTATGATTTATGTGCGAGAAAGTTTGATCTTGTGTCCTAAATGGGGTGTTTTTGTGAGGTCGTGTTTTGCGAAAATCTGCTTCGTATACGGTAGTGCATTTTCCACATGACATAAAAAGCGTTTCCATCCTTCGGGCCTTCGGCCCTTAAGGGGGCCTTCGGCCCCCCAAGCCCCAAGGGGCCTCCGGCCCCCCTAGGTACAACTTCCTGTGCTGTCACCTTGCTATGGCTGGAACACAAGAAGACACTATGCGGTATCACAGGCCCCAATAGGGCCTACACATTATGTATAACAACCGACCTCAGCAGCCTCGGGCATTAAATGCAATTGACATGGTTGTGTAGCCACTGTACAGTGGATGACATGTGCCATTTGGGTAGTATGAGTGTTGTGTGCATCAGCAGTGTATAAATCATGAAATAGTGTTCAACTCACTTCTTGATGTTTACGTTTTTTGGCTAACGAACGTTCCTTTGGAGGCTGTCGCATGTAAGTGGGGTTGGTCAAATCGAATACAGATGGAACAGCTGTTTTTAACAAGTGGCATTTAATATTCAGTTGGATGCAGATATCCCGCTTCATGTGATAATCCGTATCGATAAAGTGATCACTGCAAAGTTTGGCCGAAGGCCCAGGCTTCCAACACTCCAAACGTTTGCACTTCCGAATCCACAGCTTCCTCCTCTCTCGTTCAACTGGCTTTGGAAATTCATGAAAATGGGTCCCATCCGTCATTCGATTGTTCTTTGTGCTAGCCTTGACACAATTCGGAGCCACACAATACACCATAGTGAATGAAACACATTACTTCCAGGTGTGCATAACTAATTAAGGCCCTCCTGCTTTTATGATTGCATGACATGATCTACATCACAACTTTTGCTGAACCCGCCGCCTGGCTCTAACAAGCCAGTTGCTAGCCTGATCAGGTAATCAAGTTGTCAAACACATAATTGGCTATATCTTCAAAATGGATGGAGCTAATTGCATTTGGTTTTCTGTATTGTATAAAGTGTTAGGTACACTTTTGAAATCGTCTTACAGCAGGAAATGGCAAAAAACCTTGATACACGTATATGACCTTTAAGGGTTGCTGAAATTGAAAATCGGTTTATCAATTTCCTCAAATGACTGCTGAAATTGAAACTTGGGTCCTCAAAGAAAGGCTGCAATTGAAAATTCATCAATCATCTTTCACTAAACTATTGCTGATAGTGATCCGTATATACCTGAATTCCAACGTCAATGCGGCAAGTCCAACCTAACTACGTCACATAAATTTGGACTGACCTGACCAAGTCAAAATCTAAAATTTTCATCCACTAGTTTGCAATTCAATATCAACAATCCAGACCTTCCTCACAATACTTCCTCACCCTTATAGAAATTGACATCAAATAAATGGCTCACACTCACATTTACACAACAGTAACTAGTTAACTAAATACCGCTTATACCTATCAGTGGTCAACTAAAACATGCATGCAAACAAAATGACTACTGATATGTAGTACCATGTCTGTGATAATAAGTTATCAAGATAATACCAGCTGTTCTACTGAAATTATGCAACAAAATTATAATCACCATGCAAGCTGTGCTAGGAGGAAAGCAAAGCAAGTATGCATTAAACATGCTGCGTGAAAACCAAAGATATCTAAGCAAAATACTTCATTACCCACCAAAGGTTATCTGCATATAAAAATCAATATGTTATGAAATGATGTGACGGTCCCTCAATATCATGTCAATTCATAGCATGCAGAATGAACGAAAAGCAAATAAATGTTTACGATCATGCATAAGCGTTTATGTCAAATTAAGGCAAAAGTTCATAATCAGTTTTAAACGAAAATGTCAAGTCAAGTGCTTGTCCAAGGTCACAATAGTCAATACATGCATAACAAAAAGTATATTGTCCACTGCGCCGTCAATCGTCAAGCGTCAATACTACGTCGCGGAAATAACCACACCACCCCCCCCCCCCAAAGTTCGCGAGGCGCTTATTTTCAAAGATCAGATCGAAATACAGTACTGTGGGCACACTGGCACGAACACATACCGCCTAACACTGCTCGTAATGTAAAAAGGAACGAAAATGCAAGAGAATCCTCACAGCAATATGGCGGCATGCCATATCTACGACTTATCCAAAACAATGTTCGGAAGACGAAAAGAAGATCTCACCAGCACCAGAACTTCAGTGACACACTTATATACTGCATTCGGATCCACGACATAGAAAGAAATCACAGGAATCAGTTCGATTCGCAAATTCACTACTCGATCGACAAACACATTGCACAGTCCCGAAATCACATAAATCTCATAGTTCACTCAGCCCTCAAAAGATGTTACCCCTAGCAGGCGGCAACTCCGAGTTCTTCATGAGTATCGTATGAATATAGGCAATCGGAGACTTACAATTATGGACAAAAAATGTTTCTTCGAGTCAGGTATTACTATTTACACATATGGGAACACGTATTTCCCTTTGACCGGTCAGAATGGCACTCCCGACAATTGCGTACCCGAATTAACATAATGTAATTCGAGGCAAAATATAGTACATGTGTAATACTAACGGATTACACATAGATGTTCAGTTGATTTCACAGATATATTCTAAAGTACTTTAACTTAACTTTTTAAATTATACATAAAAAACATTCATGTAGCTCCTTTTATAATTCTATTTAAAATTTAGAAACTTCTAAAATTGCCATGACGATTTTGTATTCACTATAATTGTTTTTCTGGAGAAAGGTATGTCAACATATTTCCTTGTCTGCCATCAGGAGAGCTTAATGACTCCTCAATAGCGAGAAACAAAGAAAAACAATGCATGTATGTCTGAAACACTACACCGACAAATGACTGACAAATAGCATCAAACCACGCTTTTCTTCAACAAACGTTTTGTTGGTACCGTCCAATTCATCCGATCAAGGTACAGATAGTCCGTCATGTTAACTTGCTTGATTTATGCTCACGGATTATCAGCTTGAAATGGAGATGTGAGTCACAGATCCTTCCATTAAACCAATATTGCATTTCGGCGACCAGGGGTGACCTTCAGCGATTATATCATAATTGGCGAACCCAATCGCGTCATTTCATGAAAGATATAAAGACAAGTAAACATGTTGTATTTCGGTAACGGATTACTGAGGATTTAATAGTCAAGAGATATTCAAAATACGTTTGCACGTGTATCACTAATCATATAGTTTCAAAAGAAAAATCCACTAGCCTCTTTCTTTGTGCGGAACTGAGGGTTCTGGCAACTCAACCAAGAGCCTCCTTGGATGTGATGAAATGCAGCATTTACATAATCTCAAATGTATTTGTGTGAAAAATTGTATACGCTGATCCGCAGGCAGTGGTTAACCTACAAACATTCGTCAGCCAAATGCCAGCCCAAACAACGGCGACGAAGTAAGTTCTGGTTTTTATGGAACCATGTGTTATTCACAACAAGTATGAAAGGGAAGAAGTACGCCATCCACTTACCATGCGAAAATATAATTAGGCAGATTGCGCTTCGATTGGACAACATTTTGCCAAAAGTAAATCAACTTTATAGTAATTGATAACGTCATCGTCTACTGGGGAAACCGGTGAGCGGACAAGAGCAAGATGGAAAATCGGAAGAAAATGTTGATTATAAAAAGTACGTATTTTAGAATTGAAAACCAGCGCGGCTTTTGACGGAATGTTAGCAACAATTCCCTCAGATCGAATTACGAAGCAGTAAGCCTCTTTCCTGATCAAAGCCTCCTATGCCGGCGCTGCCTTGATGTCGCTCTATTGGCGGGTAAAAGGCCAACTTGATATCGGAAACAATCGTTTTCCCCCACAACATCAGCTCGATCCGCTACAAGTTGTGCTGATCAGGATAAAGGTAAATTACAAAACCAGCATGTTTAGTCACCTCTCTGATCTGGCGTCCCTGATAGTTCTGCTGTGACACACACATCCAGTAGATCGCGATGGCACGATTACTGTAGTTCTAACAAGACAACGTTTAATCGATAACAACACAACTGGCGTCAATAATTGTATATGGTAAGATTGATTCAAAGAAAACAATGCATGATTGGAGTATGCTTATTTTGACATCGATTGTTTTTGGTCTTTGCAATATGAGATCATGATTGCATTCGGCATAAATTGCTCGTTAATGGTGGTCATCGCAGGCAACTGCGACAGTAATCAGTTATCGCTGCTCTCCGATCCTGGGCCAACATCCATATAAGATTTGTGGAACACTTGGATATTTTATTCAATTTTATTCACTCTTAACATTTGCATGCGCCTACCGTTGCATATTTCTCTAAGATTCTTATTTGATCTTACTAAATGAATGCAAAATATATTATCTCTATCACGGGTCAGCTGTTTAATATACAGTGCCTCTCAATAAAAAGGTAATCCTAAAATACTGATGACTTATTTTTTCTTAAGAGATCTAAAATTGCATCCCTTTCATTTTTGGGAATTATGTCGTTTTCCTGTAACGCCATTTTCATTGACTCTTGATCTTTGTTAGAAAATAGTACTAACATACGAATATTCTCCCGGAAGTCTTTCACAAAAGAGTTGTATTTTTGAACTATAACTCAAGTAGTAATTCCGTAAAAAAATGTCTTCCCGAAAACGCCAAGTTGCAGAGTTCGCTAGCCTTCCTTTTACTGTCCTGCAAATTAGTACAATTGTCAATGATTAAAGTTGTGTTTGAACCTTTGTAAACTTCCATGGAAGCAAGCAATGTTTTATTCAGGTCACTTTTCATTGATTGGGATCAATAACAATGAGGTTTCGATCTATGAAAATCCATTCTCGACTGCATATTTGATTTTGTTCAAAGTTGGACAAAACAGAACGATGTTTTCGAAATACCCTTTATAGTAAACCCCAACAAATAGGTAAAGTGAATTTTTCCACAATTTGTACAACCAGAAATAATAGCATTAAAAGGTTTGTAAATAAAAAAATGAGGGTCTTTGGATTATTTTCATTTATCAAAGGGATTTATCAAAGGGATTTACTTCATGGGATTCCGTGGGATGAGACCAGTGCCGTATAAGTAATCTGCAGATAAATTACCAATCGTAACCACCAACCCAAGTTTTAGAAATTCATTGATATCGGCCTGGCTTGGATCGCCAATTTTCATTTTTAAAAACCTCCTCATCACAACGCTGTAACCAATCGTAATTCCCGAAAAAACAAAATTTCTGTAAAGCATATTTAGACTATCTTTCTAGTATATTATCTCCATTTATAAACCCCAAAAAATTAGGAAATCAATGCACGCTCCGCGCCTAATACAATGAAATTAGTGCATGACGCTTACAATTTGAGAATATTGAATATTTAACTGTGCGTCTGAAACAATAAAGATATCTAATTTTGTACGGACCTTTTGTCCCATCTTTTGTGATAGCCAACTGGACTCCATCTTTTGTGTATTTTAACGCTCTCCCGCTGCAATATAAATTATTATCTTCTGTGGCTCGCAAGTCCATCCACAACCTGAAATGATTCTCATCGCCATAATCCTTTTCAAGAGTTAAATTACTTAAGGTCTTCGGACATGAAATGTTTTTTCACTTCCTCCCACTGATCTAGTGACCTCATTCCTTCGGGGTAGAGTTTATTAGCAATTCCTTCGAGTGTAACTTTCAAATTTGAAATTCCTGACTCGAATGTTTCGCTTTCTCTGGCGCCATCGTTATGAGCGGTTACAAATAGTAACAACATTCCTTTGATGGATCTTTTTGGATAATTGATGTTTTCATTAATCAAAGTTGTATCTGCATCGACGCTCAGAGTCTTCAAATGATCAATCCAATTGTAAAATACCGAAAACCCAGAATTGTAATTATTGAGCAATTGTCTCGCAACTGACTTGTCTGTAACACATATATTTTTTATTTCATAATTCATATTCGCAGTTGAGGTAGTAAAAACGACATCCTTATTTGGTGCCAAGGTCGATCATGTCAAATATAACGTTCCCTGAATGAGAAATTTGTAAAACGATGTGTGGGTTAACAGCAATTCAAAGTCAATTGGGATTGTGTACTTCTTGTCGAATACGATTTTAGAATCTTCTCGTTATTTGTTTCGCCGGTAATATCAGTGAAAGCCACACCAGATCTTAATTATCTGAGGTTACTACTTTGGATTCCCTGAAATACTCTGTTTTCCCTCTCCTCATTTGTCAACCACAAATCTTTATCAGAGGCGTACAAGTAGTAGTTGTCAACTTCAAGAAGTTTTTCTGTTCCCCATTTAACCGATAATTTTGAAATAAGATTTCGACCCAAATCATTTACTACAGAAATGTTTTTGCCCCCCCCCCCCCCCACGACTGTAGCCAGGTCAATATTTTTGTTACAACCTGTATAGTTATATCTAAAATTAGTTACATGGTTTCCCACAGGTGGTGTTGGCCATCTTGGAAATTCTAAAACTACACACCCAAATTTCATCTCCACAAAATTCTAATTTTTCCCAATTTATTAACCGGCCAACCCAGACCACCGGGCTGCAATCTTTCCCCTGGATCTGCGACACCCATACACCACCATTATAAAGGTTATTGTATCAGGTTAATTCAATTTATTCTGTTTTTTAGTGAGTCACATGTGGGCTCGGTTTCATGGTTTCCATGTACATGATGATGCAGGCCTAGGCTATATGCATGTAGTGTGTATGTGCATATGTGTACATGAGTACTGTACTGTATGTAGGGTTGGAATGTGGTTAAAATAAACGGACTGAATGAATCTCTTTTAATAAATTATCTATATCTGCTGCGAATGGGAATTTGGAATATTTGGCTAGCCGTCCAGGGGAATTTCCATTGGACCCGCCCGATTTTCAGTTGGTTACAAATGGCGCCCAACGTGGGGCAAATGGCGCTCAAGGTATAGTGTTTTTTCCCCAGCTTTTGTAGTACATGATTGCAGGTGAGTGATTTTGATTTCAACTAAACCTAGGCTTATTGTCATATTTTGTGTAGATAAGTGCTTTTTGTGGAGCTGGCAACATTATGTGTTGGGCTTGGTAAGTGAAATTTACAGTACGTTCCTGTGGTATAGTGCATTGTTGTATAACATACAGACATCCTTTTATTGATGTTAGTAGCTTGTCTTTGGCTTGTATGCTATAGTGTAGGCCAAGGAGGATACCGCGGTGACGTCACGGCTTTTCCAAGATGGCGCTGCATATTGTAAACAAACTCGATCCACGGCCAAGGGAAAATCAAGTCATAAAAAAAAGTTAGATTTTTCGCATCAAATCAGAGTTATTAGTACTTTTCTGCTATGAAATAAGTCTTCAGACAATAAGTTATTATTTGAATAATGAAAAGTGCTGTTTTGATGGGGGAAAATAGGGTTTTTAGAACCAAACAGCCGGGCACCGATCTTCCAAAATTAGCGATGGTTTCAAAACAGTCTCCCAGATATGGGGCAATCTCTTCATTATCATAATGGGATTTGGAGGCATGTTTACAGATTTTACAAGTTTGAGACCTGTAGGACCTAAAACTCGCATAGATCCCCATAGATCCCCTCTATTTGTCGAGTTAGCGCCCATGTAAGATCATGCATTTTCGGACACTAGAACGCCAAACGTCTTTTTTATTTGTGGAAGTTAATCTGCTCTGTAAATTTTATTTTACACCGGAAGAATCCATACTAGGTATTGCAATATTTCATGTCTATTGGTGTTTTTGTGTACAGGAGCGCACCAGACAGTGAGACGTGGAGATATGTTCAGCGCTGGTGCTGTCAGTAGACTGATTCTGATTGGCCATAGCGATCAGTAATATGGGTCGTGATCACGTGATATGACGTCACCGCGGTATCCTCCTTGACTGTAGGCCTTCATCTGACTTTTTGTCATAGGATATTGTTGCACATGCATGTCGAAACATGAATGTCTGTGTATAGGTGTGCATGTTTTTGGTGCATTGTGGTTGCTTTGCTTTGGTGAGTATATGATTATAACTTTATGTCTGTGTAGTTAATTACGTTACACTGATGCTCAATGCATGCAATCGGCATATGAATTATTGCTAGTGTTCAGAGGGTGTTTTCTAAGTTAGTGGTAGGCAAGTTTCGTTGTATTCCCATGCGCTTTTGCTGCATCGATTGTTAATTTACATTCAAATTATTTTTCAATCATAATTTTCGATTTGCTTTCAGTCTCAACTGTAGCCATGGATACAACGACGGATACAAAGGATATAAGTATGAGTTCACAGGAAAGGCAGTGGAGTATGCGCCTAAAAGTATTTAGTGGTAGAAAATCTCTGTCTTCGAATGAAATATATTTCGAAACATGGGAATTTGAAGTGAAGGAGTTGATACAAACCACGTTGGATTGTGCCATCCAGAATCGGTTGATTATCGGCAGTTTAATCCAACCAGCCGCCGGATTGGTCCGTAGTATAAGCACAAAAACTATACATTAGGAGAAATGGAGCAAGTCCGCTATCCGTAAGGTGGCAGCACCGTTCACATCGCCAGCCAATCAGAGGCCCGCAATCGCTACCATGGATCCCGCAACAACAAGTTTGGAATTGTCACGCACTCGCGGCGTTAATCCCGATTATTGTCAAGTAATGTAAAGTGTGCTCCTGTTGCATTTGTGAAGAAGATTCAGTGGGTTTTTGCCAGATTTGGACTCTGACGAAATTACAACATTCTGAAAATTGACCTCCAAGGAGGAACGCCCCCCCCCCCCCCCGGCCAGGCCACACCCCACACCCTGCTAACAGGACCACACATTGGAGTAATCAGGCCAGGGTCACACCACATCCATGCACCACCGAATCATCTTCACGAAATTACAACATTCTGAAAATGGTCTTCCAAGGAATAACGACCCCGCCCCCCCCCCCCCCCCGGCCAGGCCACACCCGGCCCACACCCTGCTAACAGGACCACACATTGGAGTAATCAGGCCAGGTCCACACCACACCCATACACAACCGAAACATCCTCAAGGTAATGTAAAGTGTGCTCCTGTTGCATTTTAAGGAAGAAGAATCAATGGGTTTTTCTTGATTTGGACTCTGACGAAATTACAACATTCTGAAAATAGTCGATTTTGAGGACCCCAATGTTCAACGGTGAAGTTTCTTCAAATACGCTAAAACTTGGTGGAGGTGCTCTATACGGTATCGCCATCTGCACTTGCTATCGGCAACTAAAATCCATGCAACGCGCGCGAAGTTACAAGCCTTCAAAGTCACTACATTCTCTAATTTTGCCATTTTTCAAAGCAATTCTAATGCATTTAGGCTTGGAAAATCGGGCAAATTTCACCGTCGATGTGTTCAACTTAAAATTTTCTTCAAATTACTTGAAATTTGACCAGGGGATAGATATATATTATATCCTTCATGTCTGCTATCGGCAACTTGCCCCCAGTTCCCCTGGAAGCCGTGAGATGGCAATACCTACGTGCTCAATGTATTTTCTATTGACCGGCTGGTCTGCCAATTAGGTCAGATCGGGTCACGTCTGCGCATGCGCGGGGTTGAGTTTATGCTTTTCTCGTAATGATCTGCTGAAGAATATATTGAAACAGCGGTAAAAGTACTATAGTAAAAGCAGCATAATGGTCAAACAGAAGATGCTCATACTTATAAAAAAATTTGAAACTTTTCAGAAAGACGACGAGCAAGCCAGTACATGTAACTATCTTCAGCGATTACTGACTAGTTAGGTCGTTTTCGATTGATATTTAATTGGCCTCGTTGCTATCTTTATATCTACATCCAAGTTTCTTTCGTTATCGTGTGTTTTGTAGCCACGACACGTGGTTTTGGTGTTGTGCTTTGTTTCGGCGCATCCGCCAAGACTTTCGTGCTTAAGACTTGAAGAAGTGATCTTCTTCCGTTTAAACGCTTATTTTCGTATTTTCTCGTAGTTATTGAGGTCAGCCATGAGGTAAATATTTTATTAATGTTTGTAGCACTTGTAGAAACCGTTTGTAGCGATAGCCATTTCTTACTTTTCATGTATGAGTTGTTTGTTGAGGCTCGGCCTCCTAGGTGCCCACCAGGCGTGCAGCTATTCTAGTGTCAGCAGCTTAGTGCAGAGGGCAGCACCGTTCGGCCTCGTGTTGTTTCCTACTGCTGTGCTCTTTGTGTATCGGGTATTTTAGCAATACCGTTAATTTCGTAACCTTTCACGGTTATCATAGTTGTGGCTAAGGTCTACCTTTAGATTATTGCCATAGGGCATTCTTGCTGCTGAGTTGTATCTCAAAGTCATAGTGAATCTGTATTATTCACAATGTGATCTTATTTCTGTTCCTGAAAAGTTGTTTTCAGTGTATTTTCTCCTTGAAATCGATCACTTCAGGTACTATTACTGTGCATACCTAGCTAAATTAGTGTCTAGTTTCGTCTCTGATGACATTTATTTCGTAAAAATCGCTTTTTTTTCTAAAAAGGTGTTTTTGTGGTCATTTTGGCTGTTTATTTCGAGGGTATGGTAGGAGGTCATCGTTCACTCGATAACTCTTTTTAAAATGAAATAAAAGCGTTTTAAGATACATGATATGAATTGATATTAATATTCGTTAAGTGGGATTGTCGGTGGACGTTCATTGTTGAACAGTTGTGCTGGAATTACGAAAATATATCGATATCGTTGAGAGTTCATTCATTAGGGGCCTGTTCTCAATTTTCCTTACAACGCCTCTAGCACTGGGCAATTGCCACCATCTTGAAAAGCAGTGCCACGGATGGCTATCGCATCGCCACTACGCATGAGAACACGATGGCTGCCCTGCGCTGCATTGATAGTTCGTAATAAATTCACATAAAAACACACCAGAAGATCTTCGATTTTATTTACAAAGATCATATTTTGTTATTTATTGATAAAACAAGCCATTTTACCACAGCAGGTGACACATATTAGGCCTGAATAAGACTTTAGAATTTGAAGTGGTGGTGACGATGCCGATATCCAAGATGGCGGAATTATACCAGTGGTCAAATCTCATCTATTTTGGGTAATTGCATCATTATTTCTTTTTGTGATTGGTGATTTGTAAAATTGAGAATGATTGAAAAATCAGTATTTTTTCACCCAAAGACATGAGTGAACATTTGATAAGTTTATTGTGATTTAATTGGTAATTTGGTCGACATTTTGACAATTATATTTAGCAATATTTCGATAAATGCGGACCTGCTTCTTCCTCTTTTCGTAGTGACGGTGTTTCGATAACTCAGGTCAGTTTCACGGCAAAAATAAGTGGTAGTTTTGAAATTCGAATGTGCATTTATTGATGTAACGATAAAGTACATTTCCGAGAATAATTAGTGAAAGTTTCAGTAGGTGTCGATTTTTGTAAAGTAGTGTACTACAGGCGATGGATTGGCTCAGCCATGTGCTCGTCGTGTCAGCGGGGCGCAAGCCGTCATGGGGGATGTAGGCTACACTACAATGCACGTGATTGATGGTTGAACATTCACTCTCGTTGACAGTGTATTATTGAAATATTTGATTGTGATGATGGTGTATTGTACTAGGCCTTGCACGCTCCCAACGTGTGGCATATTTCACATTGATACTACCAGTATCAATTACAAAAAAATAGATTGTGAGTAACAATAGGCCTACAATACTACAATCAAGATGTACAGACCGGGGGAGCTGGCTGTACGTACCCATAAGTCTTTGCGGTAGTCTCGCGCGTACCGGATATAACCCATCAAGCTTTTCTCCTTCAGAGAAATACTGCGTTGCGCTCAAGTGCCTTATAAGGCTGTGAACAAAATTAACGTTCGACCAATGAGAAAGCCACATTACCCTGCATACGAGGTTGGACGCGTGATCACTAAATGACAAGTAAAAATAGAATCAGACCACATGTTTCTATATGTCAGAATGCTGCCGTTTGCGCTGTAGTACACGTGTGTTGTCCAAATTTTCGATTTCAAGCAAGTTTAAGGCCAACCTCGTGTCCACCAGACTAATGCATAATTGGCAGTTGAGCGCAACGCAGTATTTCTCTGAAGGAGAAAAGCTTGATAGGTTATATCCGGTACGCGCGAGACTACCGCAAAGACTTATGGGTACGTACAGCCAGCTCCCCCGGTCTGTACATCTTGATTGTCGTATACAATCAATGCTACATGTCATGAGGGTGGGAACGGGGAAGGGGGGGGGGGGGTAACTGTCTCGACGTCCCGTTAGGAAAAAAGGCTTATCCCGTTTCCCAATATGCAATTTTAGCCGAATCGTGACGCAAAACACGGCTTGTCTCGAATCCCGCTAAAATAAGGGTGTCTATCCCGAATCCCGACAGTTATTTTCGGCCCATCCCAGTGTCCCGAAAATACCCGTTCTCCCCCTCATAAATAGTAGACCATATTGTCACATTGATGTTTTCTTTCATTACAGTTAGACTTCGAGATCTACATTTTCGACAAAGGCCTGGTGTATAAATATTACGTACTTGATGAAGGTAATATTAATTTCTTCAAATTTGAAGCATGACGTTAATGGGGTACCAGCACAACTTCATTGACTGCTACGTGGCGCTGGTGGTAACTAAGGTATTGCATCGCTCATATCACTTAAAAAAAACATTTACCCTAGTTACGACCAAAGCTGTTTAGCAGAGGGCGATACCTCATCAGGAGCGCCACAATCATATCATTGGTGTGAAAGCATTTGTATGAAGTTTTTCAGTTCTCAATGTGTTCAAAACCTTAATTGTGAAATTGTGCACTTCGAATTCAAATTTACGTCACTACGTTAGTTTGACATCCATTGATGTCACGGTAATTTCACTGTTATGCTGTGCTGCTTTCAGGTTTAATGACACGAATGAGTACAAGTACATTACATATTTTCGACGAAGGCCTTCTGTAATTTCACACGCTTCTTACGGTTAGTATTGATTCATAATTTCTAGTAAAAAAGTTAATTTTGAAAGTGAAAAATATGTTACAATACAATAGACCTGCAAATACCATATACGCAAGTTTTGAACAAATATCACACATATTCCCCAGTTGACTTGTGATGATATTGATAATGGTGGTGGTGGTGTTATCATGTACATGGCTTCTAACGTAGTAAATGTTTTCTTTTCAGCAACATTCAATAGATTTATTTACTGTATTATCATTTCGACCAAGGCGAATCGACACTTCAATTACACAAGGTTAGTAACTTTTGTTCACAAAATCCAAATGGAGGCAAATACGGAACAATCAAACTTAGTCATTCAAGTCAGTTACTGAAGCACAGTGAAAACTGTCGGGAGTAGTGCAACTGATGGCATGTCAAACTTCCAGTGACTGTCCCTGTCCATATATTTCAAGACAGTACAAATCTTGTAATCATTTTGTTTATGCAATGTACGTTATTATGTATCATTTCAGCACAATCAAACTTAGTCATTCCAGTCAGTTACTGAAGCACAGCGAAAACTGTCTGAATTAGTGCTGCTGATGGCATGTAATTACTCTACTACCACTACCAGTGACAGTCAATGTCCATATATTTTCAAGTGTGCGAAATTAGTACTCGTCTACTTCTTAGTGTTATTTGAATGCAATGTATGTTATAAAAATATTTTTTCAACACTATATCAACCTTCTCATTCCTGTCAGTTTCTGAAAATCAGCTAAAGCAATCGCTACCAATGCAGCTGATAACAGCAATTCTTTTTGTTCCCAATGCCCATCCATGACAATATATTTCACGCATGTGACAATCGTGTAATCATCCTGTTTTTTGTGTTCTATTCATGCAATAAATAAATTCAGTATTTTCAAATCATTGGTGCTACAAAATTATTCTCATTATAGATTATTCATATTTTATAAAATGCTGTCATGTCAAATTTTGTGTCCTATAAATCATTATGAAGTCGGCATTTTATATACAACTTTTGTACTCCTCCTAAATAAACATACAAATCTTGTTTTATGTAAACTTTGTATATGTGACCCGTCACAGCAAAACCAGGCGCATGTCGCTCTGAGCTTGGCAGGTTGAGACGGACTGTTTGTTCATTTATCTATTGTCTGCCTTTTGTAAAATATGAGCACATCAATTTCTTCCATTATCTCCTGGTGTCATTTAGGCTCATCTTCTGTGCGACATGTACCTGGTTTTGCTGTGACGGGTCACATATTCTATAGATATACAACACTCTAATGTCACAATGCCTCTCTCACTCGCTTTTATATAGCAGGATGTATGAATAAACATGACACACCAACTATGTACAAAATTGCTAACAAACTGCACCATTTGTCAGTACACCACATGAAATACAGAGATATGTCTTAATTTTAATCTTTCATTAGCGACACCATTTCTTACCCGTGTGCCTCCTTCATTCATACATCTTGTACTTTAACTCAAGATACCCATCTTTGAATATTTTTAGTATACCAAGTACTACAATGTCAATGTATTGAAGTCATGTTCTTGTAGTGTTATTGGCTTTCTATTATCTTGTCAAAATACCACTTGGTTCTCGCAAAATCTCAATAAAAACAAATGCTATTGCATGTATTGCATATTCTAACAGCTATCCACTGTATCGATTTATCCATCATCTGTACTATTTGTCACAAAAATGTTATATTATGTAAATCATATTTCATTACATAATGCACACTGCCAATTACTGCTGAACCATTCATATGTCATTTAAATGAATAATTTTCAACTTTTTAAAACCGTCTTATAGTACTGTTCTTGTCACTTAGCTGAACCAATTGCTCTATAGCATGAAATTTCCAGAAATGAGCCAGGGACTGAAGTGCTGTTTTAACAGAGAGGTGTCCTAAACTGAGAAGTCGAGTTGAATGGAAACAACCAATTTGGAACCAAAAACTACTGTCCTTATTAAAGAGGTTGTCCTCAATAGAAAGGTGTCCACAAAAAGTAGGTCCACTGTATATGAAAGTACAAACCCTGGTACATGTAGTGACATCATCTACTCCTCAATGTGGACACCTGCAAATGCAGCGACAATGTCACATCAGTTATTTAATTCATCGTCCTTAGTGCAGATGGCACCACCCATCAAGCATGTTGGTGACGAATAGTGTCGCAGCATTTCGTCACCGAGCTTACACGAAAATGCACTGTCATTCATTCAGCCATAAGTGTAAGACTGTAGGGTTGTTTCCAACCAAAACATGTTCGAAATGTGTCAAGCATTCGGAACACCCAAAGACTGATTAGAGAAGTCAAAATTGAATGGAAACAACCAATTTGGGACCAAAACCAGTGTCCTTATTGGAAAGGTTGTCTTTAATAGAGAGGTGTCTACTAACGGAGGTTCCACTGTACATAATGTAGGAACCCTGGTTGTGACATTGTCCACTCCTCCAGCTGCACACCACCAAATCCACAACAATGTCACACCAGTTATTTAGTTCATCATGCTTATGGTCATTGTACTTTCATCTTATGTAAAATGTAACTTTTTACACGGTTTCAATAAACGATTTGTAATTTGTAATTTGTAAATTATAAATTTCACTAATAATTTGACGCCGCCAATTCCACTGGTCTTCGAAATACGTAAGCTACACTGTTGACGACTATGACATTCCTCACAAACCACATTGTGAATCAGACGCCGATAGGCTTGTATTTATATATATTTACAGTTTTACGGTCTCAACAGCGCTTACCGAATGAGCGAATAAAGAAGATAGATCTGTATACAAAACTCGAGTACTTTCGATAAATTCGTACGGGAATCTACAATATATTCTTCGGGAAACGATATCTATTGATGAATAAATCATCTCTCATGCAATCCAGCTGATTGAATCGATCCCTGAATACCCGTTCTCGTCGAAGATTTCGCCTATTCCGTTCCTGAATCAAGCGCAACATGATTCCACGTCTACCCTGGACGAAGTCCTTGCGACTAAAGGAACTCTAGACTACCTTCAGGTTTAAAGGAACTGAATAAAATAAAGACAGGATAAAACCACTACCTGAAACACTCTTAATGGTAACATTAACCTAGATATTTTAAAGGCACGTTTATGAAATGCGTTCTTCCTTTAAGGGGTGACTTTATCCTAGCATTAGGGCTAAAGGCACTTTATTAGGCTTGGTCTTATCACAGCCTAAGTAGGTCACCAGTTCTAACAGAAAAATATGTGTATTTTGACAATTAAATCACCCTAACTCGAACATGCTTGAATCAATCTAAAAACATTTGCATCCCGATCAAGCACCCACAGTTTTGGACGGATTGTAATGGTTTGGGTACAAAAATGAAGGTACTGCTTTTTCTTCCCTTACAGAATGATAATGTTACTTTAAGATCATTTGAAATGATTCATCTCTAAAAGTGACATTAAATACTCAGTTGTTTTCTGCAAAAACTGCCTGTGGGTAAACTTCACCCAAAATTGTCTTAAATGACTGTAAAACACAGTAAGTTGCATGATCTGATCAGCTCTGGAACAAAGGCATAAGCTGAACCTAGCCATGCAAATTTACCAGTAATGACACCCAAGTCAAAGATGACAAAACACGAAAGACTCCAAATTGCCAGGTTCTAAAGAAATCATCACAAGCAACTTACAAATGGCACAATTATTGATTAAACACACATGATAATTAGCCTGTCCTTGCACTCAGTCATTGAGAAATCGAATCTCTACACGAATTAGTGTCATGTAATAACTATATCACAAATTAGCGCAAACCGCATAAGGATGCGAATTATATGAATATCACGGCACATGGAGCCGGAGCAGCGATCCGCCTACACCCCTTGGAAGCTCCATGGCTTAATCAAAGTAGCTAACTTTTCAAACAGCACTAAACACCACAAAGAGCTAAGGTAGCAAATCTCGTCAACCCAAACAGGGTCACCTTTGACACATATAACGAAGGTAACACTGGTGCCATTACAATGCAGAAACAAATTATACCACTTGGAAGCTAAAGGCTTTCGTTTCACACTGCACAATGATGGATTTCCATTTGAATTTCGTACTGTAAACCACGTTATACTAAGTACTCCTTGATTGATCTAAGGTTACAGCGCATTGTCCTGTGTATACTAGTAATCCAATTACGCGCAGATTCGAGTAGGCACAGCTTTGAAACTGGCCTCGTAAGTGTTGTCGATTTCGTTTTGACACGAACAGAGCGCACACAGCTGTCCTTCCCAGGGAAGACTTCGACCACTCGATCTGGTGGTCACAGGTTCGTCGGAGATGATTCTTCTTTCATCAGGACGAAATCACCAACTTTGAGATTGTCCACCTGCCCCAACCATTTCTGACGTTGCTGTAGTATCGGTAGGTATTCTTTGACCCAACGGCTTCAAAATAAATCCGCGATATATTGGACATGCCGCCATCTACGCCTGTAGATGTCTTACCTTACGAACCTACCAGGGGGTAGATAGGGACCCGACATGAGTAGTAGCAGATGGTTTGGCGTAATTGGCTCGAGATCTGTGGGGTCTTCCGATAGTGGAATGAGTGGACGCCCATTGATGATGGCTTCGACTGAACAGAATGTCGTGGTTAGCTGTTCATCGGTAACTGTCTGCTCGATCATGATGACTTGGAGAACATTCCGGACGGAACGTATCTGACGTTCCCATACTCCCCCCATGTGGGACGCTGTGGGGGTGTTGAACTGCCACTCAATATCACGTTGTTGCAGAAATGTCTCAATCTGATGCTGATTCCATTCCTTTACTGATCGACGCATCTCTCTTTCTCCGGCCGAGAAGTTCGAGCCGTTATCTGACCGTTCTCGGGCAGGTTTCCCGCGGCGGGCAATGAAGCGTTGCATAGCATTAAGGAAGGAATCTGTATCCATTGAAGCAAGGACCTCGAGATGTATAGCCCGGAGACATAGACAAGTGAAAATGCATCCGTACCTTTTCTGAATGCTTCGGCCATTCTTGACGCTGAATGGACCAAAGCAGTCAACTCCAACGTAGGTCCACGGTGGCTTGTCAGGGGTGACCCTATCCCAGGGCAGGTCTGCCATCATCGGTTTCTGCAGCGATGCTCTCAGTTTTCTGCATAGCATGCAGTCATTTCCCACCTTGGCAGCGACTCGTCTCCCATCGATTATCCAAAACTTCTGACGGACCAGAGACAAGACGTGACAGGAGAGCTCATGGTAGAATCCAACGATACAGGTGGAGACTGGATGAAGCTTGGGTAACAACATCTGATGCTTTGCTTCTTCAGGTATTGGTGCATACTTCAGTCGACCACCAACACAAATGACACCTTCTTGGCTCATCACAGGATCAAGCAGGTACAGCCGACTGAACTTCGTCAGGGCTTTACCCACCCTCAACGTCTGGATCTCCTCAGCGAAACTTATCTTCTGTACGTATTTGACTATTTCAATCTAGGCCTGCCTCAGCTCATGGACTGACAAGCCTAGGCCAGACTGAATCTCTTCATTGGGTTGACGTATTTTCTGAAGGAGGAATGACTTAAACCGGAGTATCCATGCCACTGCTCTCTTGAGATGATGCCATGACGAGCATTTTGACAACAGCCGATCCAAACCCATTGTCTTATGCTTGGCCACGGCAGTAGCAGCAAAGTTGGCCATCTTCGTCTTCACTTCAGGGTCTTCCTTTTGAACATCGTCTTGAGCAGGTTGGATAGGCCAGTCCTCCTCCTTTGACCATCGGAATTCTGGTCCCCGTATCCATCGTTGAGATCCTACCAATTCACCAGCAGCAAGGCCCCTCGATGTATCATTAGCCGGATTGTCGCTCGTGTTCACGTAACGCCACTGGCTCGGCGTTATCTCAGACTGGATGGCTGCCACCCGATTTGCAACAAAGGTGTGAAAGCGACGATCTGTGCTATGGATGTACCTCAGGACCAGCATGCTGTATGACTATGCAATATCTACGTCCAATTCTCTACGCAGCATCTTATTCAGCTTGACAGTCACCACGGCTGCTGTAAGTTCAACCCTTGGTATCGTCATCGCCTTCATGGGATTCAGCTTTGCTTTTGCCTTGACGAACGTACAGTGGATATCGCTATCTCCATTGACTATCCTCAGATATGAGACTGCTCCGTGGCCCACCAGCGAGCCATCACTGAAGTGGTGCAGCTCCAACCTCGACCTTGTACCAAATTCTGATGGAGATAAACATCTGTCCAAGAGTTCCAGCCTAGGCAGCTCCTCAACCCATTTCGGCCAGCGTTCTCGTATTACTCCCGGTACAGTGTCATCCCAGCCTAGCCCAATCCTGCATAACTCTTGCAGAATGTGTTTAGCTGTCAGTGTGCAGGGAGATGCTAATCCTAACGGGTCGAAAACCGAACTGGTTAGACTCAATATTCCTCTTCTTGTATCGGGTTTCCTTTTGATGCAGATCTTGAAACCAAACGTGTCTTCTTGGACGCACCATTGCATCCCGAGAGCTCTATCACTGGGCAGATTACTCCCGATCTCCACTTCGTTCACTCCTGCAGCCCTTGCCTCCATAGGTACTGTCTCCAAGACTTCTCGGAAGTTGCTGAGCACCTTGGTGAGGTTGAAACCGGAGTCACGCATAATCGCCCTCATCTCCTCGACTACTCTGGTAGCCTCAGGCACAGCTTTCATAGAACAGAGGTTGTCGTCTACATAGAAGGATCTTCTGATCAGATTGATTGTCTCTGGATTGAATGTACCTGCAGCTAAGGCATCTCCAGAGGCTTGCCTCAGCGCATAACCGCAGCAACTCGGCGACCAAATCCCACCAAACACATGCGACATCATCCTACATATCACTGAAGGATTTGCTGGATAACCGTCCTGCCACCACAGGAACCTCAAAACATCTCGGTCTGCTGGTCTAACGCGCACCTGGTGAAACATTGCTTCCATGTCACTTTTCACTGCGACGTGTTCTTGGCGAAAGCGTAACAGGACTCCTATCAAGCTGTTGTTGTAATCTGGCCCTTGTAGTACAATATCGTTTAAGGAGAAGCCATGAAATTTGGCCGCACAATCGAACACTATGCGGCAATTATCTGGCTTCTTCTCATTGAAGACAGAATGGTGCGGTAAATACCAGGTCCTTCCCTCCGGCCCCTGTGCATCTTCTGATGGAACGATTTCCGCATACCCCTTGTCTATCAGATCCTGTATGCCCCTACTGTACTTCTTGTATAGCTATGGGTTCGACTACAGGCGCCTCCCCAGCATACTGGGCATACGTTCAGCCATAACGAAGTTGTCTGCCAGTCCTGGGGTTTCACGTTTGAATGGGATCGCTAACTGGAAGTGGTCACCTTCTTTAAAGTCTGCCCAGATCTTTATGGCTTGCTGGTCGTATACGGACATTGCTGGCTGATCGTCCAGCATCACCTCATTCTCCACTTCCCAAAACTTCTTCAGTTGGCTTTCCGACCTGGCGTCGCGGGTCGTATCCAGGCATATGAAGTTGCATTCCGCCTTGTCATGGCCATGCATACCCATGGATCCGTTAAGGGCCCATCCTAGTCGGGTGCGGGTGGCATAGGGGTCACCCTTGTTCCCTACTCGTACATCCAGGGGCGCTAGGGCTTCTGGCATGTCCTGACCGATCAGCAATTTAACATCGGACAAATCAGCACAAGGTAGCTCGCATTTAATTCTTTAGCGGTAAAGGGCCTACTACCCTGCAAGACGGGAAGCCTGGTACCTAAGGCGTAACACGATGGTATGTGTATCTCATTGTCTTCATCGGCACTGGAAACATCGAGGGCAGCTACCATCATCGTTGTCCCCTTATTCTCACCGATGAGGGTGGTGAGTGACATGGTCGTTTCCTGTCCCTGAACTCCAAGCTCCCTCAACAGGCCTTCTGTACAAAAGGTGTTAGTCGAGCCGGAATCCAACAAAGCATGAGCTTTTATCGATCGATCAGCAGCAGCGGCTCGTATAGTCACCGGGATAATCGGCTGGGCTATTTTGGCGGTCCCGGCCCCTATGGCCGGCTTCCCAATCCAGGCATTGCTCCCTGTATTTGTAGTCTCAGCATTTTCGGCTCCTCTTATGGCCGTCTCCACTTGCGTAGTCACCCTCGGAGTTGATGCAGGTGGTTTATGATCAATGTGTAGGAACTTAGTGTGCTTCTTGTTGCACACTATACATCGGCGATCTACTCTACAGTCACCAGCGAAATGTCCCCCTTTCAAGCAGTTATCACAAAGCCGCTTACCTCGTGTGAACTTGAGCCGATCCTCGGGCTTGGCATCCTTGAACTTCTGGCAGCCAAATAGGCTGTGACTGCCAGCACACATTGGACAGAGTGCACCACCAGGTGTGCCACCACCGCTAGGTGAACTCTTAGTTTGCCTCATCGCCTGAACATCACTAACACTCGGGGACATCGCCGTGTTGAAGCTGGTCCCCTTTCCTCGATATCTGTTTCGGTCGTTCCTATCACCCTGACTGTGTCCATTGCCAGCACCTGCTTTGGCACCAGATGCCTTTACCCCAAACATCGGATCGTTGGCTTCTCTAGCCGACTTGGCTGTGAACATTATTAAGTCTGTTATCCTGGGGTAGGCTCCCGTCGCCTCCAAAGTATCAACAGCCCTCTTCCTCCATCTTTGCTGTAACCAGAAGGGCAATCTGTCCACCAGTCGTACCAGCCATCGAGCGCTGAGTGTCGACCTCGGCAATTCTCCCCATTGCCTCAAGGGTTTGTTGGCAGCTTTGAAGCTCATCAGCATAGCCCTGCAGGCACTTATGATCTGAGGGTTTTATGACTGGACCCTCAGTCACCTTCGAAATCCGGGCTTCAGCAATGACATGGTTGCTTCCAAATCTCTCTTGTAGCAGGGACCTGACCTTCACATAACCTTTGCTCGGGTCCATCATGGCACAGCACTCAATAACAGTAAGGGCTTTACCTTTACAATACTGTAATAGTCTATTCAACTTCGCGTTGTCCTCTACGTGGGCCCTTCCCACAGCGTTGTCGATGGATCTTATGAAGAGGTGGTACCTCAGAGGATCCCCGTCGAAGTACATTATCTCTGCTTTTGGTAGTTGAATAATGTCCAACATTTGCCTCAACTCAGCACTGTTCGTCGAAAGGTTTGAATTATTCATTACGTTGTGATTCGTCGCCACAACTGAACCCACAGACAAAGCTAGATTTGGGTCTGGAGTGGTATATCTGACAAGATTGTATGGGCTCTGAGCCCATGGCACACCATACCCTACATCATTATTACTATAGTCTGCTGAGCCACGTACCTGCGGCCATGATCTGGGGAGGGGCCCCCGATTGACCCACTCCTGTGCCCCTGGGCTTAGTGGAGTGTCAGCCTTCTTATCCACTAACGGTTCACTGCCACTAGTTTCACTAATATCAAGTAGAAAAACTGCACACTCAGGCTTCTCAACATAATTACTAAGCTCAATGTGGTTACCAGTATCCTTACCCTGTCTCTGTGACGACGAGACAGACGATCTACTGGCAGCTGTTCTACTGGCAGCTGTACTGCCCCGCCCCCGTGCCTGGGCGTCGAGTTTTACCATTTCCATCCTTACTTGCAATTCTTCTTCCTCCTGAGCAAGACGTTCATCCTCTTTTTCCAGCTCGAGCTCCATCTCAAGCCGTCGCCTCTGCTGCCTGACCGCTAGCTGCCTTGCCCGTAATTCATGAAGAATTTTCAGCATCTTGGACTCTGCCTCGAGCTCAGCACGTCTGGCCCCGATCTCGGATCCACCAGTTCCAGCTTGACTCACCGAAACCTCAGGCCCGATTTCATCCAATGTCGCCCAATTATCAGCTTGATACCTCGTGGTGTACATGTTGTCGTCAAGTTTCTTGAACTTTATGTAGGCTTGAAATCTAAAGCGTGGACAAAAATTTCCCAAGTTATGAAACACCTCTGTCTTCTTTATTTCTTCATCAACAGGAGAGGGTTCACTGCAAATACAAACAGTGAACAAACATAAGTAATGATAACATCAACAGGTAATCAAACCACATGAATTACAGCCAGCAATTATAAGACAAAACAATAACAATCAACACGAGTCACAACCGAAGTCAGTGGTGTCTTGAGACGTCCAGGAGGTGTTGCCCCCTATGAGAAGCATTTCGAACTACATGCACTAGGATTGCATACAGCCAATTAGGCCTATATTGTAGGGTAGATCATGAACCAGAATCATGAACAGGCCATAGAGGGTTAAATGAATAATACTGACGTGAACCTTGGGCACATTTAGTATAGTTACTGGTCACAAAGAGAAATATTTTACATGGAAAGTGGGGTGATAAAAACCTGCCAAAGACAAAACTGGAAAAGCGTCATGGGCGTGTCCTTATGAAAACGGCATCACCAAACCATGCAAGAATGCCTAAAATGGGCCTTACAACTACCGATCTTCAACTTACAGAAACTTTGTGCCTTTAAGCCAATCACCAAAGTTATTGAGACCTTCTTTTACTTGATCTGGTATTGACGGTTTTGGTTAAGGGTCTGGTTTAGGATCTGGTCCTGGTTCTGGTCCTGGTTTAGGTCCTGGTGGTGGAGGTTTAGGGACAGATTTAAGAGCGGTGCTGATAATAAAACCAAGAGTTGTGAAGATCATAACTACAGATGATACTATGGCACCAATGGTTAAACCTTCACTCTTGAAAAGTAACTTAATTCTATCCTTTAGTGAAATAGTTGAATCTGGTTTAATTAATACATCTTTTATTAAACGTTTAGCTCTTTCAGTTTGTGACTCCCTCTCATTGTCAATCCGCCATACCTTTGCCTTTTCCTCATCCAGTTTGTCTTCTAGTTCAGTTATTTCTTTTTTCAGCTCTTCTATTTTTCCAACATCTTCTTCTACCTAGTTTACATAGTCTCTTTGTAAATTTTCAAGCTGTTCGTTTAGTTCCATTATCTGCATATCCTTTTTCATTTTTACTGTAGCAAGATTATCACCAGCTTTTTTAATCCTCTAAGTTCCCTAAATGCATATTCTGTGAAACCTAATTCTTTAAGTTCATCATCAGTTGCATCAATAAACCTATCTATTGGTTTGGTTGATTTAATAACTTTATCGATTACTGTCTGTGTTTCACCTGATACTAGAGGTTGTATTACAGATGCTGGTCCTTCCATAGGCACTGTTGATGGTGTAATAAAATTCTGGTTCATCTCCTACCATAGCTTCTGGTTTATTACTTCCAATAAAATCTTTAATCTTGTTAAAAATTGTTGTACCAATTTTATCTCTTAATGTACTTTCAGCATAGAATTCACCATTCTTTTTAGTTAAAGATAATGCAACATCGTTATAGTTAGGAGTAAAATTTTGTATTGCCTTATCTCTTTGGTTTTGTGTCAAATTTTAACTTCAGCACCGTCTGGATAGTAAAACAGAACATCGCCATTAATATGTAAATGTAATACTAGATTATTCAAGTCTTCACTGACATATTTCCATTTTGATTTACTCAATGCTTTAACACGTTTATCCTCAATATCTTCGTAATTTGATTATTTTGTCTCAAGTTCTGCATCAGTAACTTTTGCTATTTCTGGTGTGTCAATAAATGAATTATCTGTAATTAAATTACTTCTATTACTTACACCAAGCTTGTATTATCATCACGGTGTTTATTGTAAGTATCATAAATTTCGTTACTAGTATCAGTTGTTCTAAAATCATCCGTTCCCTCAGTTTCAAAATCTTCACCTCCCTCATACATATTTAGTATTTCTGAAATTATCTAATCAGAAATTATCTAATCAGAAATCACATATTTTATTATCACATAATTTGTTATCACATATTTTTGTTTGTTATTACATAATCATAAAAACAATAAATGCTCCAGAGACTGCATACAGCATGAACTTAATTGTACTATGTGTTTCATTGTCATTTTTAATAGTGAAAGGAGTAACAATTTCCTTAATAGGAGCATCAGTACTAGTTCTGATATCATTCTGTCTATTTCTTCTACAGGGGTCTTAAAAGGAGGATCCTTAACTTTATCAACATTAGTTGTAACCTTTATTTTCTTAACACTATCTCCTTCCATTAGTGGTGTTGCTACTATCTTCTTCTTATTGATATCATTAATACCAGGTTGAGCATTACCTGGAGCTATCAAGACGTTATTATTGTAGTTATCTATCTTACCTACATTTAGAACCATGTTTGACCTTATGATGTACAGACCAGGTCATGTTACAAAATCTAGTCTTGTATGTGTTTTGGTAACAGCATTCTGGTATCTTAGAATTGAGGTCGGAATATCAGGGTATTTATGTATCGAATCTTTTAGCAGCTTTTTAAACTCCATCTGAGCATCTAATTCTGTCCCGGGTATTCCAACTATTGGTGTTCTAGTTTCTCCATGTGATCCCAAAAGACAGTAAACATATGTCCTGATCGAATCATTCAACCTCTGTATTCCAGGATTTGAAAAACCTGATGATTTAAGAGTCATAAACTGTTGATATGTTCGACATGGTTTTTTTTTATCACATCAAATACATTTTTATGTTGATTAACATAATACTTAATCCAGATATCTGGGAATTTGAAATTAACCATACCGGCATCCCAATCTTCATTAAACATTGGGGGCATTTTGTTTTCATAAACTTTCATTAAAGAATAATTAATTTCCGAGTTATTGATGTAATAACCTGGATCTGTTATCTTCAGGTCGTAATCCGGTACACTCCAGGAAGTCCACCCCTCATTACTTTCAAACACTGAGAAATCATATTCATCATTTAGCTGAAACTCACTCAATAACTGTCCTAGTTTATTACGATTTATGTTATTGTTAACTTCATTAAAAAATGTTTTACCTGGTAAAGGAATTTGCAAGTTTTTCATGATTTTACAAATTTGATAATAAGCGTGAAATCTGTAAAATGATCTTATCATCGTATTACTGTGGTTTAAATGGTCATTAATTGAAATCCCACAACCAGTTGTTGCAAACCATACAGCCAGGTTAAATTGATTCTGATAAAACGATAGTGGAGTATTAATCAGTCTTAGATAATCCTTACTATTTTTCAAACGTATTAACCCAGGAGTTATGTTAAATTCTTTTAGAGTGAAAAAACTATTAGGGGTAACACAAACATCAAAGTTAAAAAAGTCATATGTAAACATATCCTTATGTTGTATTGCCAATGGGTAATACCTGATCACTTTTTTAAATGGGGTAACCATTTCTATTTAAATAGCATTAATTTTGTCATTAAATACCAGTGTACAGACTTTACAGATTTTACATACTTTACTAGAAAGTGTAGAGTAATAGTAAGTCTAAATTAATAGGAAAATGCATACTAGGTTATTTCGGTTTTTATTACAAAAGGAACTGATTTCAACAAGTTGTGACATCAAATCATGATGTGACAACGTCTACCAGATGTGTCATTGTCGTCTCGTATGTAGGCCTCTGACACTATTTACATATAAATAACCTATGGCATGGCTATAAAACATAGGAAAGATGGGTACTCATATGCAGCCGCTCGCGGCTGGGAGGCTGGACTGATGCTTTTTACATATACTGACTTGCTACCTGTTGTGCTGGCATCAACATGATGATATCATCAATCTGGATCAAAAAAGATCACAATCAAACTTTCAACTGGTACAATGAGCCCCAACAAAAAAAACCGATAATTTTTCTGTATTAAATCCATATTGATAAACATTTTAAAGGAAAATGGAGACAATATTTGGCACGAGATTATACGTGGTTTGCATATTAATTTCAACCTCAGACAAGGTGCACCCAGGATGAGATTTACTCTTTCATCTCCATTACATTACACATGTGTTGCATTTCTGACGTAAGTAATTGTATGCAGCAAGAATGCTTGAAGAAAATACCATAAATGTGTAGATTTACTTAAAATCGTTGGATATGTTGTAATGTAACCCTGTTTTTATCAAGTGAACATGTATTACCATATCTGTTTTGAACCGATTTAAACTGTTTAAAGGGCCGAATCACCGCGCTTCGAATCATCGTCTATACGAAGAAACTTTATCACACGGCAGTTTTTCATTCATTACGAGTACAGTCCGCATTTAGCACCACCAACAATCTATTCGTTTCATGATCAGTAGAAAGGGACGCAAAGACGTGAAATGCAATATATAAGTTGAACATGTTTTGAATTTTTTAATAGAAGAAGCAAAAGTCAAACATGTCCAATAGTTACGGGGATGTGCCATTTCAGCATATTCACTCAATGGCGGCCATTCCAAGCAGTGGCAGCGGACCACTCCATTGCACTACTACCACACTGCCGGGGTGTGGTGTAGGGCCTACATGGTGTTGCATCTCAGTCGGTGATAAGATTTAGCTCTCTAGTGCAGATTGGCGGAAATGTATGAAAGAAAACCTAACGGAATCAAACCCATAACTGCAACAAAGCACTACACCACCACTAAGAATGTAATAACATTGCCAAATTCACCAACAAATAAACGTGAACAGACCTATTATCGGTAAGTCTTGTTCGGAACAGTGCGGTCATATCACCAGCCGCCCCGAAATTATCACGTTTCAGCCCATTCCAGTGTAGTCCGTTTGGTCAATTCGATGAGGCCACCTGCGGCCCTGCGCTTTCTCCATACAAGAGGTAGCAGTGACAAAAATCACTAGTTTGCTTTGTATTAGGTTCAATGATCTGAATCGCAAATAGCTACGTTATTACGTGAAAATGGCGCGTATGGGGCAGCATTCTATTCCATGATATCGATTTGCAAAGCAATTGATGTCAAAATAAGCATACTCATGCGTTGTTTTCTTTTAATCAATTTTACCAGATACAATTATTGACACTAGTGGTGTTGTTATTGATTAAACGTTATCTTGTTAGAACTTTAGTAATCATGTCATCACGATCTATTGGATGTTTTACAGCAGAGCTACAAGGGACGCCAGAGCAGAGAGGTGACTAAACATGCTGGTTTTGTAATTCACCGTTATCCTGATCAGCGCATCTTGTAGCGGATCAAGCTCTGATGTTGTGGGGGAAAACGATTGTTTTCGATATCAGGTCGGCCGTTTTCCCCGCCACCAAAGCCACATCAACGGAGCGTTGATCATGAAAGAGGCTAACTGTACTTCGGAATTGGATCCGAGTGTTGCCAAAATTCCATCAAAACCCGCGCCGGTTGATTTTTAATTCTAAAATTCCTATTTTTCAGTTACTAAAATTTGAGATGACGTCATCAACTACTGTAAAACTGATTTACTTTTGGCAAATGTTGTCCAAGTGAAGAGCGATATGTCTAATTATTGTTTTCGCATGGTTAATGGTTGGTGTACTTTTTACCTTTGGTAAATATTGTTCCGAATTACATGTGGCTCCATAAAACCAGAACTTGTCTCAGTGGTTGTGTCGGGCATTTTATTTGACCGACGAATGTTTAGGGTAACCACTGGCTGCAGATCAGCATATGTAATTTTTACACAAATGTATTTGAGACACTCGTGGCATGCAAATGCTGCATTTCAACACAACCAAGGAGGCTATTGGTTGAGTTTTCAAAACTCTCAGTTCTGCAAAAAGAAAGACGCTAACGAATTTTTCTTTGAAACAATGATTTGTGATACAAATGTATTTAAAAAAGTCACTTCCAGAATTAAATCATCAATAATCCGTTACCGAAATGTGCTTGTCTTGATATATTTCATGAAGTGACGTGATTGGGTTCGCCAATTATGATATTATCCCTGAAAAGGTCACACCTGGTCGTCGGGAAGCAATATCGTCTTCCAACGCCCTGGATCGATGGTGCTGACGAGGGAATTGTGGCTGCATGAAAATAAAACTGCACAAATGCGCCCTTATTGGTGAATATACTAAAATAACCAGTCAATCTGGTAACATGGACAATATAACTTTATATGCACTCAATTTCAAGGAAAGAAAGAGCTGGTTACTTTGCGGTGAACGCACAAAACCAATTCATGCATGTTTTCAAATTTGATTGCTATCCATAGGACAAACTGGCGGTGCATTTTGCAGGCTTAGCCGATAGCATTATACATGTTATATCAGGGCATAATGATTAGTGTGTAGATAAGATTTCAATAGCAATTCATAGCATTATAATACATTGCCGAAAAGATTTCATTTACTGATGAGCGCAGAAGGCTCATCTGAAATCCGAAATTCGAAATCAGAAATCAGAAATTTTAGATATGATATTAACCAATGAGAGGAAAGCTTACAAAATATCAAAACCAATTAGATTTCGTGTAACATTTCATTTTTAGCTCAGATGAATGCAAATGACCGAAATCGACACTGCGTTTATATTGTATCAACAAGATAAGTTCAACAAGTGACTGGTGAAATTTTTAGTATACCAAAATGCATTCTTAACGTGAAGATGAATTGAAAATAGTTCAAAGGTATTGCTTTTTTCCCTATTGTACATGCTAGCCTAGCTAGCTCAGAGACATGATGGAAGGAGGGTGTTTTCGAGTCCCGGTCGGGATGTGACATTTTTTGTTTTTTCATTTTTTGTGAGGGAGGTCAGTTTTCTGTATTCACAGGAAAAATGTGTTTTTGCTGAAAAGAATTGCATAATAGTGTTAGCAAGGGTTATAACTACAATTTGATGCAAAAGCTTATAAGCCATATATTTGACCTTTATTTTCTATTCATTATTGCGTCAAGAATGCATTGAGATTTACAAAAACTTTACCAGACAGCAGATCGATCTTATCTCGCCTCGAACGACTGTTTCTCAGTATTCCAAGGCAAAATAGAGGACATGGATACGTTTTTAAGTGGGGTTGGGGTTTGCCCGGGCCAAACCGGAGCCTAACAGTAAGATTGAGATTCAGACCATTTCTTTCCCGCCGCTCTGCCAATTCCCGTGCATTTCAATGGATTAGTGCTGCAACCTATCAAATTATATACTAGCATGACCCCCCCCCCCCCCCCCCCCCCCAACCGAAGGAAAGGGTGGCTTTTTCCAATCAAAATTTGGTGTCGATAGTATGAAAAAATGTACCATTATTAAATTTGCTGAGCAACCGGCCCTTTGTCAATTTCATACTGAAACGAGCAGTATTGTGTAGACATATAGTAGAACCGCCAGCACAGTCCTTCGACTGATAACATTGTCAATACAGACCCTTCACCGGTCTACATGAATATTGGGCTATGTCCGCTATACTGGTATGAAATGAACGCTTACCTTTTTGTAAGCTTGTCTCTGATTGGTTAACATTGGATTTCAAATTTCGGATTTGGACTTTCGGATTTCGGATTTTGAATCTAGGATGAGCCTTCTGTACATCTGTGCCCGATGTACTTTCTGTAAAGTTCTGTTTTTATCCGTCTACTGAATGTATACGTGATGTTTCAAATGTGACTGTTAAGGCTATTCCAAAGCATGTAATGAGATGGACCTGTGACACAGACATCAAGGGTCTCCATTTCAAGTTGAAAACGCGTGAGCATAAATCAAGCACGTCAACATAACGGACGTTCGGTACCTTAATCGGATTAATTGGATGGTACCAGCAAAACGTTTGTTGAATGGATGCGTGCTGAGATGCTATCTGTCAATCATTTGTCGGTGTGGTATTTCAGACATACATGTATTATTTTCTTTGTTGTTCGCTATTGAGGAGTCATTGCCAAATTAAGCTCCTTTTGGTCTGTGGACGAGGACATATGTTGACATACTGGTGTTAGCAGTCTTAAATGACCCCCTCCGCACACAGACACACCAAAAAAAGTGTCCTACTCGATCTAATCTTGTTATCATGACGATATAGGTCATGGTTCTGTAAGACCAATGACGTTAAATACATCCATGATTGTAAGTGCATAAAAACGGGTGACTCTATCCTAGGACATTAACTGTATTATTAGCTCGACTGAAATGTTTTGAAGGTTAGACAACTACAACATGTACAAGTAGATGTAGATGACACTAGTAAATTCCTTTTAGCCATATAGTGTATTTGTGAATGTTAAGAAAAAGTCACAGGCTAAATATTTCTCGAAAGAAAAATCAATAGAGAAACGCGTTACTTTTTCCCAGGAAAACAATTATAGTAAATACAAAATCGTCATAGAACTTCATAAATTCTAAATTGATCCGGAATTATATGATGATATAATAGGTGTTATATAGGTTTTTCATGTAGGATTTAAAAAGTTAAGTTTAAGTTATATAGAATCTTTATGTATATCAAATCCACTAAAAATATATATCTAACTCGTTCATATAGTAAGGGTGTCATTCACAAAACCTATTTACATATTCTATACACATTTAGATTCTATATAACATTGATGCCATTTTCTTTAAAGCTTTGGTATGGAAAGTTTTGTCTGTGGAATTTGCCATGGCACCATCACTATCTTGAGAAAGCAGGTCGTCCAATCAAGAGTTCGCAGACAGATTTTATGCAATCCATGACTAGATGGGGACTATTCCACGTGTTGACTAACATGGACAGAGCTTCAGCAAGTTTAGTGTTTTCCTCATTCCATTTCATGACAATGCACATTAGTGGAACCGGTAATAATTTAACTCATGCAATCTTACGAATTCAGTCAATTCTTCGATGTGGCGTAGCGTGCTCGAATATTCAGAGGTGTGTTGCATTTTCGACCACCTATCTGAACGACCATGATGGCCATGATCAAGCGGGAACCTGTCATCTTCGCAAGGAAGCTGCTACCAAGGGCTGGAATTGCCGTGACCGGAAATCAGGACATCAGCTTTGGAAAAAGCAGGTAACCAAAGGGTGATATGAATAAAGGCTAGAAAATGCTTTTACTTCAATTTTGTACAGAAAGGCCAAGCGTAAATGTAGTCTTTATTCATATCACCCATTATTTCAGTTTTTCATATTCGCAACCAATTTTGCAATAAAGACATTATTTGCTGTTGTTACGTGTACAACAAGTTAAACGCCGGTACGGCGGTGCTCGCGATCCGTTGTTGGTCAGGTTTTGTGTCCTTATCTGTGCTTTTGCCTGACTGACGATCCCGTGTACTGCACGGTTTGATATAAGAATTATGTTAGTCCTGGACTGTTTGCCTTCAAGGGCAAATGAAGCCAGTCTCCCTCACATAGCATATTAAGTATATCAAGTATGTGAGGAATAACTACAGGTAGTTTGAATGACTCGTTCAATGCAACGATATCCATCCTCCACGCCGGCATCGCGCCCATCATTGTTAGAATTTTCTTCAACAGTCGTGATACCTATGACTCGTACGATTGGCCGATGCGATGCCTATGAAATACACGTATACGCAAAAGCGAGGAATATGCTCGACTAAGGCGATGGATCGTGTACACTAAATATGAAACTCGGACGATTCAATGAAATCGAATTTGAACTTTAGTACCAATGTCGCTGTTGAAAAAGAAACCCAATTCTCGTTCGAATGAGGATTAAAATTTTACACCTTCACTTCAACATTGTGGGTGAATTACAGTCGTCTGGTGATTACTTCGACTCAACTGAACTGGTAAACTTGCCACAGTGATAAATTACGTATACCTGCACAAATTACTTCTGAATTCCAGAAATTTGCCTCAAGTGTATATAATAAAGTCGTATTCCAAGTTATTGACTGCAACTTGGAAACCACTTCGTTGTATCAATTTTTTCCACCGATCCAATTTGGGAATTTCAAAAACACTGCTGCAGATGGAATGACTATGAAAACGTTCGTCGATTCACTGAATATATTACTAGATAACTTTAAATGTAATTCAACCGCGGAGATAAAGTCGGAGTGAGAGGTGGAACGTCAAAAACCCAGAAAGCGCACTTGAAATTCGAAATTCGTAATACGAAACGGGCCATGGCGCCTATTTAGCGGAAACAGCCTACAAAAACAGTTTAAGAATATCGATGTTTTCATATCAACATTTTGATACATAGAATAATATAAATATTTATTTCACAGGTATCAAATTGTTTAAGCCACACTGAATACCAAGCATTCAGGAAAAAAACAATATGCATGAAAAAATGACCTGCAATATTTGTTGACGGACCATTTCCACGTCGGCTCTGTTGGGGAGAAGACAAAACGTGGCAAATTTACAACTAATTATCGAATATCGATATTCTCATATTCACTGTTTAATAGCGTGTTCGATTACTAATCGAGAGTGATAAGCATCACAGCGTTCTTTTTTGGTACTGGGGCCTCATCTCGCGCTCGGCCTCATCTGGTGACCCTCAGATTGGGTTACTACTGCTTGAAATTGCCGCCGAATAAGATTTTTGAGAAAAGATGGCAGACTGTCCCACAAATGCAGGCTTTGAGATGTATACACATTTGTTCTATTACTTCAGACTGCATTTTTTTCCAAAAATAGAATAGTAATGAAAGAATTATTGATATAAGGATGCGAAAACTTTGCCAATAGAGTTAGAGAGTAGTTTTTGCAGTTTAGGTACGTACACCCAGACTGGTGTCATTCTCTTTTACGCTATTTTACTATTACTCGGGCCTGACGCGAGAGCACTCGGGCTCAATTCCTGCGAGAGTTGTCCTCTGAAAAGAACAGTTCTAAAATTCCAAAATCCAAGGTCAGGGTATGACATAGTCATAAAGTAAGTCATGATTGTACTAGGTCTTTTCAACATGAAATAAGCATTTGTCTGAAGTTATAGGTGATGTCATATACACTGCTGTTTAAGATTTTATCAGAGATTATGCCTACAAACTCTAAGTAAAATCCGAAATTCAGAGAAAAACAATCAATGCAGGAAAATATTTTTTTTTGGTTGAGTCTGTCTGCGGTATGGCAACATGAATATCCCAGCTGCGTTGGCCATGGGCTGTTCAGTCATCCCACGTGACAATTTTAATTGCTTCTCTAGTTGTTGGGGATTATTCAGTTTTGGGTATTTAGAGTGGAATAATCAGATGCCCATCAACCATATCCCGACCAGGGCGATATGGTGTCATATCTCGGCGGGCAATATATGGCGTCGGGCATGTTTCAGCTGTTTGCGTGCGGGGTGAGTGTAGCAATCCCTCTAAGAAGGACTCCAATCCTCGTGTGACAGTGCCGAAGTCGACAAAGGCTGCTTCATAATCACTTCGAACGTCATTTGACCATTCCTCCTAGCTATTGGGTTGGTTGTGGACTGGAATTGTTCCAGAACTGTTCAGGCCTAGAACTGTTCAACTGTACCGATAGATCTGAACAGTTCCAACAATACAATAGAAGGGGATATTCTGTCACTGTTCCAACCAACATCACATTTCAATGGTTACCTAGCCTATACATGAGATAGATCACTGTCAAGATCAATTATTAGGCTGACACACCTTTATCAATGGGGGTTTATCCACCGAATACAAAATGAAATCGCGCCCATTTCACTGATTACCTCACCTGCCAATTTCAATTATGCAACCTGCCCGGTACTTTCAGAATGTTAGGACTGTTTTCTTCATAGGACAACACTACTAAGAATGCACTTCAAGGCTCGAGATCCGGTGCGATCGACCACCTAAATATCACGAGATCTCACAGGGAGGCGCGTTGTTTTACCAGGCTGGCTTTGAATATTGTTTCCGTTAGGTCTCCCCAGATTCCGGAGTTTTCATTCATTCCGCCGAATTGCCATGGCGGTTGGGAAGGGAATCAGAATGGAGCGCAACCTCTCTTATATTCAGGGAATCCCAAAGTGGTATTATACGTTAATAATGGATTGACATAATCAATTATTATCATCATTATTATTTATGAAGATTATCTAATGAAGAGCTAGAGAGCAACAGTCTGCCATCTCTCAGATGTAATATGAATCGAGATTATTTATCATTTATTACCCGAAGATGTTATATCTTAACTTTCAACTAAAACGCCGAACTAGCAGAGGGGCAACTATCGTTCGTACCGTGATGTAAGGATATATGGCCAGTTCCCACCGTGGGTGGCATCGGTCTTTTACCACACAGGGAAAAATGTCATGGTCACAGTGGCTCTTTTTCATTACTCCTTGAGTCCTCACCGTAATGTCTACGTCTTTAGCCATGATGATAGTGGAGATTTTAAAATGAAATCTCATTTTCATTTTAAAGAACTCACATACATTGCTGGCGAATATGGCGATGATGTTATAGGTGTAACCACTCGTCGTGGAAGGAAATCTGCCTATAAAAAATTTCGAGCATTTCGATTCGATTTGAATGGAAATGGCAATTGTCGAGAGTTGATTCTACCGTATGATGAACTGAAGAAAAGTCTCGGTCCAAGAAATTCAACGTTCGAATATTTCAAAATGGTTTCATGCGGTGAGAATGTTTTCTTGGAGATGACCTTTCGCAAATTTCGGAAGCACAAGAATAGAGAAAAAACCCTATCTATATCTTGGTTAGATTGGTATAATATAGTAAATGTAGGGTTCGTTCTTAAACTTCAGTATGTTAAAAGCCTAGAAGGGGTGCGCTACTCTCTTATGTCTGAAGTTGACAGACTTAATTCATATAATATGGATAACATCATTTTGGAGGATATCCAATGTGATTTAAACTGCTATCTCTATATATCATCGGCCAGAACACATTCCATCACCATCTTAGAAAAACCGTACGAGTATAATGCATCCACTTCGATTAACTTTAGTGGTTATTTGTTCAGAAAAGTTGGAAAATCCGCAATTGTGTCTTTGCTCGGATCTTATAACGTCGCTATCGAAGTTCATCGGTCGAAGTTTGGCACCGTAAATACATTACCGGCTCCTAAAATGGGCTACACGTTGAATTATAAGAATCATGCGCTATTTCTGTTTAGGCTAGATTTGGGACCATGCCTCGATGAAACAGAGGTGGAAGCTAGAAATACGCTATTAATAACCTTACGTGACCCTTTTGTGACAAATTATTGGTTAATTGTTGGTGCGAATGAAATGTTATTTGCCTGGCCCAAATTTGGTACTGGTAAGCCAATGACCGCAAAGGTATTTACTCAGTAAAAAAGCAAAAACGCACCCGGGTGGCCGGGCTTATTTTGTTTTACAGCTGAAAAGCAGGAGAAAAACTAGCTGATTAAAAAGCTATGGTGAGGCGGATACGGCACGGCACAGCTCTGGATGCTATACTTCAGCCTGTTATTGGGTGTTATAATTCATTACTAATGTTCATTTTTGTGAACTTGCACAGCAGAATCTTTGTCTAAATCTTTATATTTAAGCCAGATCGAAATAGTCATCGTAGCATTCTAATAGCCACCGTAATGCATGACTGCGTAGCATTAAGAAAAGCATTGATATTTTGGCAGATATAAAGTACGTGGCTGACGAGTTGTTACTAAAACTGTAATAGTGTGATCACAAATATTAATGGTAATGTGGCAGGCGGTGTCATAGTTGACGGACTTTTTCGTTACACTATAAAAGAGGATTCGTTAGACTAATCCCAAGGATAATTAATCCAGTGTTGTGCAACTCCAATATATTTTGGTAAATGCGATGTGGTCATATTCCTGAGTTCAACAAAGGGCCCTTGACCAGAACGATATGAAAAACACTATGAGCAATTCGAGAACAGACACTTATTTGAAAGACGGTCGTCGTATTTGAGGGATCATCTTTGAAATGAGAGTCTGTCCTCGACATGGTTAATTTAATTGAATTCAATTTCATTTTTTAAGATTCATTGAACACCATATTACAAGCGACAAAAGATAACCAACCAAATAATGACCATAAAAATAACAACAGACGAGGGAACACAATGATGGCACTCATGAGTCGCCCAGAGGGGTCATAGACCCATAACAGGAGCCTCTTAAAACTATTATATAAAATGAAATAATCAACCAATGAAACCCTAGAGGATAGGAAAGAAAGTGAAGAAGAAAATGAGTTTACAACACTGTCACTGCCCCTGACAAACATACAGTACCGTCACTAGAATTGCTCCTTCGAACCCTTTCAACGTGATTAACCTCATATTGGACTTATAAAACATAACACGAACAGACACATTTAGAATTAAAAGCGACAGTAAGCACATCTGCAACGCCCAACCCACGTGCACGCATTGTCCGGTTCAAAGCGCCCCGTCAATAGCTCATTGTAGGAAGCACGGACGGATCGCCTAAACACGGTAAGACTCGCCGCACAGTGCGCGCGCACGGTAAGTTGCACGATTAAAAAAGACCGGCAAAAAGTTTCTGTCCTAAAAGAACTTCGGCAGCGGATAAAAAGAGGCCCACCTCTCCTTTCTCAAAGAAATAAATAATTCGTTGTGTCTAAATCAACCATACCGGTAAAACATTCGAACAAAAACGACAAGCCGGACATTTGCCGCCTGTGGTAAAGTGGCGCCATGGCTAAAAGCCTCCTTGTAATCCTGTTGGTCACCAAGCATGTGCCTGGTTACCTGGCGTTGAACACGCTCGGTTTTGATCAAGTTGTCTCTTGTGAAGGGATCCAATGACGCAGTATTTTATATATTCAAGTTTAGACCTGACCAAAGATTCGAAAAGAGGACGCATCAACCTAGGATGTTTTCTCTTATCGAAGACCCGCCGCACCGTAGCCCATGTCTGATTGGCTTTCTTAACAATAGCACTGATGTGAGAAGAGAAAGTCAGGTCGCTTATCACTACAACACCAAGGTCCAAGACCTGGTCACCTTTGCGAAAACTTTACCATCGATGTTGTAATAGTAAACACGGAGATTAACCTTTCTGGTGCAACACACTGCCTGATATTTATGACATAAAATGAAAGAGGATTGATGGAAAGAAACAGGAGCACAAAACTTTGTTTGCCATTGAACAGAAGTACATGTAGTTGGATTTTGAAATTGAAAGAAAGCGTTATTCGGAGGTTTCAGCTTGCATCGTCTTCCTTGTCAAAATGTTCGCTTTGATTAATATTATTGCAAATCTAAGAAATGCAAGAGGGGGCGCACTGTGTGTTTTTTGTAGTCATAGTCTGAGTGAATTTATGACTGTAGTGTCCAGCTTTTGCAGGCTGCTGCTCAGCAACCATTGTCACGCTGGTCATTCAAACACAAAATTATGTTATTCGCACGTAATATCGTTCAAGCATAAATAATCGTACTGGTCGCACTGGCAGTTGATTAAGTCAACGGAAGGGGTAACGGGTGATTGCATAACAGGCTATCACTCTTTCTTTTTCCCAGTGCAATAACCTTCAAGCGACATTGGGACATTAAATTGTATTTCCAAACGGAATTTTAGTGGATGGAGAAGCGTGAAATGTCGACGGATAGATCTAGAATGTCCAGGTAAAGGATCCTTTTGTGCGCTTTAACATGGCCTGCATTATGATATAATCCATCAGAATACAATGTAGCTGGAGACCTTTTCCTGGGTGACATTATCAACCTCTACACCAGATTGTGTTACCCAGTTTATTTTCGTCATTGAGCCACGGAGTTCATCTCCGTGTTTCAAAAATCTCTAGTCGATTATCGCCATCGAGTCGGAGATTACGTCTGTAACAGTGGAGTACAGACAAGAGTTATTTTGATGTATAATCTTGGCTGTCACAGAAGCTTAATTGTAAACTCAAAGGTATGTACATGTATTTGTTATTAACTATTAACTCAAAGGTACATGTTATTTATCTCTTATCTTGGAATGTTAAACATAAAACTTGTTGATTCTTGTGGATGCGTCAGCACCTCGAAAGATGCGTCAACACCTCAAAAGGTCCGGAATTCGTGAGAAAATATATTTTTAGGCTCTCCTCAATTAGTACATAGGCCGCTGACTCTACCTCATTTGGTTGTAAGACAGCTCTGGAGCGTATTCCAACCACCTGTGAGCAGGAGATCATTAAGGAAACCTTACTTGATAACCAAGTCATTCCGAGCTGCTGGCGAGTATATAAACCCAGGGCAAGCCTGGGAAAGGCATTCAATTCGATTCGATTCTATTCAACTCATTCATTCATTCAATCTTCTTGTATGGATTATTACTTCTCCAATATATAAGTTACTTCGAATATTGTAGTTGTACTAGAAGAACACGTCCATGTTTCAACGATCCCTAGTCGATCATCGTCTCCAAATTGGAGTTAACATCCAAGTTTAAACGATTTCTGGTCGAGGATCTTGTAATCGAGTCGGAGTTCCCGTTCGTGTTTCGTCCGTAATCGACGGAACTCTCCCAAGAAATGGTCCCAACATCCCCAGTGGGAGGCTTTTCCCGACTTATCAACGGTTTCTCTAACATTTTCCTGATGTTTCCGACATTTCTACGACATTGTCCGACTTTTCCCCGACTTTGCCCAAAAGGTCGGATTTTTAGAAAACCTGTGAAAAAAACAGGTCTTCCCAAAGTAGGCCATTAAAGATCAAAGGCCATTGTTAAATGGGGTTAATGAGGTGTGATGCAAACACCCAGAGTGACCCTAGGTATGAATACTAATGGCTTCCTCCCCTTTGGACCCTTTGCATGATTGGGCCACTCCATGTTTAAGCAGGGGAGAATTTGTAAGGTATGGGATATTTGTAGCCCCGGTGTAATTGTAACCCCTGGCAGGGTTTTTGATTCATATTCCGGTAACCATGGAATTATTCAGCCAACCCAAGCATGGATATTAAAGAGGTGAATCTAGAGTATCACAACATAAATACAATTGGATAATGCAACATGTTATGTAAGAGCTTTGGCTATAAGAAGTAAACAAATCAGACACATGCACAAAAAAGGGCTGTATCTAAAACCACATACCACATACCACATACCCACATTCCCATATGCCAATTTTTTCCAGGTGGGGCAATCCAATGACGGTTGAAGTTTTTCTTCACAACTATTGTTAAAGGAAAATCTGTCGATTTTCGAGCTTAGAGGGCGCCACCGCCAGTAGCTTATGTTAAAGGGAAAGTATGTTGTTAAACGGAAATTTGTCGATATTTCCACCGGATGTGGTACTCTGCCAAATGGGAATATCTGTCGATATAAAGGGGGATATGGTGATATTTGATTCCTAGAGGGCGCCACCGTCACTTTCTAGTGTTAAAGGGAGATCTGTCGATATTTCAATCTTCGGAAGGTTTAGGAGAAGTGATCACAAAGGCTGAAGCATGTGTACGGGATATAAGGAGATGGCTGAAGCCTAACCAGCTCAAGGGTAATGACGATAAAACGGAGTTCATGATTATCGCGCCAAATCGCCAGCTTGCCAAATTGGTACCTTTGCCAAATATCCAGATTGTGTCAAACTCTGTCTCAGCATCATCTCATGCCAAAAACTATGGTGCCCATTTCGACAAAAAAATGTGTATGTCCATGCAGGTGTCAAGATGTGTTCAGGGAGTGTACTGTCAGATTAGTCGAATCTCCAAGATACGGCGTTATCTAGACAGGTCCTCATGTGCCCGTGTAATAAATGCCTTGGTTACGTCCCGTCTCGATTTTCAGAACGGCCTGCTTCTTGGTCTGCCACATTATGAGTTACATCGGCTGCAAAAAGCACAAAATGCTGCAGCTCGACTTCTCATCCAGACCAAGAGGCGGGATCATATTACACACGTCTTAAAGGAATTGCATTGGTTGCCCGTAAGTTCGCGCATTGAGTACAAGGTCCTCACAGCTGTTTCAGCTAGAATTGAAATACAAGTTTTACCAGATTACGCTCTACTCCTGATTGCACACAAATAATTGCATCAGGAGGATAGTCCCAGCTACTTGTAAGGGTTGCTCAGCCTGCGTGTGCCGTCTCGTGGGCTTCGGTCCTCAGATGATCCATGGCTTCTTACCATTCCACGTTCCAAGGGCTCATATGGGGATCGGAGTCTTGGTGTGATGGTTCTCAGGCTGTGGAACTCTCTCCCTGTCTCTTTTCGCGAGCTTGCAGACACCAATGCATTCAAAAAACGCCTAAAAACTAACCTTCTTATAAAATATTTTAGTAATGTCTAGTCAATTGTTTTATCAAAAATGTCTTTTATAATGTATTAAAATCTACTCTTTTTATTTCTGTCGCACTTATTTTATGTCTTTATATATTATATTTTGTATAGTGCTTAGGAAATGACTTTATTCGTTATTGTAGCACTCTAATTTAATAAATATTATTATATATTAGTATTATCATAGAGGGCGCCACCGGATGTCACTGTTAAAGGTACCGGAATTTAGATATAATGGGGGTAGGGTCGAGTTGGTAGATCATTTCATATACTTAGGCGTAACATTCTCATATAATGGAAATTTTGCGAGGGCAATAAAAGATAGATATAATAAAGGTATGAAAGCCATGTTTGGTGTACTGAGAGCGTGCAGAAGACTTTCTCTTACGGTCGAATTGAGTCTAGACATATTTGACAAAGTAGTCACACCAGTTTTGCTATATGGTAGTGAGGTGTGGGGTAACCAAAACACCGAGTTGCTGGATCGTGTACAAGTTAAATTTTGCAAATATTTGCTACGATTACCGTTTAGAACTCCTACAGTAATGGTAATGTGAGAACTTGGGCGATACTCTTTGAAGATTCACATAGCCGTGCGAATGTTATCTTTTTGGAACAGACTCAGAGCATTTAGACAAGGGTTATTTAAACCAAGGCTGGTGTAAAAGTGTGAACACTGTTCTAGACAGCTGTGGCCTCACTCAAATTTGGTATACTCCCGAGGTTTTGTCCCTACGAGAACTGAAAATTGTAGTTGAACAGATAATGAGAGACCAGTGTGAACAACTATGGAGAAACGAGGTAAATAACGATTTCAGATGTACAATTTATTGAATGTTTAAATAAAACCTGAATATGGAGCCCTATGTTAAAAAATTACCATTATATCAAACGGTCAGTATTTGTAAACTTCGTACTGGATCTATAAAATTCCCAGAAACAGTAACCACAATGTATAGAAATGAGACTGCAGAAAATATTTGTGATCTTTGTGACCAGGTTTGTGTAAGAGACGAACTTCATTATTTTATTACGTGTCCGTATTTTCGTCACATGCGAGTAAGGTTGTTTCCAAACTTAAAAGAATTACCTCAGGTTTTTTTATCATGAATTTTTCCATCGCATTATGACTAAATGTTCCCGGGTAAACTTAGACAATTTTCATAGTTTTTGTAAAGAATTAATCAGCTTGGTCCACCATAATGTAAATGTTAAATCATGTAACCTCTTATACCCGAAAGGGTTTTTGGAGAGAAATAAATTATGTTATGTTATGTTATGTTATGTTATGTTATGTTAAAGGTGAATCAAAACGATATTTTGAACTTATAGGGCGCCACCGCAAGTAACCTCTGTTAAAGGGGGAGTCTGCAACTTTCTTCTGCTATTAAAGAGAAATTTGTCGATATTTCTATCTTTCGCCATCAGATGTGTTACTCTGTCAAAGAGGAACATCTGTCGATACTTCAACCGTCATTGGATTGCCCCCACCTGAAAAAAAATGGTATGTGGGTATGTGGGTATGTGGTATGAGGTATGTGGTTTTAGATACTGCCCAAAAAAAGTTGGGATCGAACTTTTTGCAGGTCTGAATTGTCCACACTTGCAGAGCATTGATATATTTGAGACTTGGTTCAGGTGATCAGTATTGAGTGTAGAGAATGCTGTATGTGGAATTTGATGTCATTATTAAAACTAAATTTTTCAGAGACACTTTCTGACCAAGGTACCCTCGGGGTATTTGTAGCCCGTTGGTTCGGGGTATTTGTAGCCCCTATGCATAGCTCAATATATCCTGTCATAAATCATGAATATGCTAGGTTTTTTTTATTCTTATACCCGAATTATATCATTTGATCATAAATATATCCGAATTAGATACACTGTTAACCCTTTTTGTACCAACAATGATACATTTGAGGTTTCATACTAGTTTATTTGAAATTATTTCGAAATAATGTTAATATTTTCAAAGTTACTGGTGTTAAAGCCTCACCATTGACTAGATAACAGCAATTCTTATGGTACATTGCATTACCATTAAGTGGTGCCAGCTATAGTTGGGGTTGATACATGACCAATAACTACTGAAACTACAGTTTTTATTGGCGCACGACAAGACCGTCAGTCAATTCAGAATGTCGCAAGATGTTGTCTGACACAAGGTGTAATGTACAACAGAGGTGATAAATAGAACTTTGTGTTTTTACACCAGTTTAAAATCAGTCTAATTTGCGACGATATTATTTAAATTGTTGGGAAGTGATTGCATCGACATACAATAAATACCATTTGATACATGCAGCAGAATTTCGTCGTCAACCTAGATTGGAATAATATTGAGAGCTTTATTACTTATAAAGACCATAAACCTGTGAAAAAAAATTTTTTCCTCCATAAAAAAAACATGCAATTTTAAATTTTAGTCAGGGGCTACAAATACCCCAAGGCCACAGGGTATTTGTAGCCCCTGACCACGAGTCTGGTATTGTCTCACAGAGGCATTGTTTTTAGCTCACCTGTCCGGTGAGCTTATACGATACCGCGGCGTCTGGCGTCAGTCGTCGTCCGTCGTCGTTGTCGTCGTCCGTCGTTAACTTTTGACAAAATCGTGGCACGTTTCTTAACCGCTTGACCCAGAAATTTTATACTTGGTGTGTGGGTACCCCTAGGCAAGACCTTCCTTCAGAATGAAAATCAGTGCAATTTGACTGCTGGTCTGCCATATAGGGGGCGCTCTTTGAAAACCTATTTTTGTCATTTTGAAGCTTATGGTTAAAGCTAGAGCGATGAAAATTTTATGGTGGGTGTATCTAATAAAGGTACATCACATATCACACGGGTTTTTGATTTGACCTTCATTTCCAGGTCACAGAGGTCGAACTCTAAAATTTCTTTGATCATGGCACGTTTTTTTGCTATTGGTCATAGACTCTCTAAATTTGATATGTAGACACCTATTGGGCATCTCTGCATGTTGACACAGATTTAGGGCAGTGTAGTTTAAGAGGTCGGCCTGATATAGAGGTTTCGATATTAAATAGATTAATTTCGTTTCATATCACTAGGTGGCGGTATTGTGCAAAAATGTCAGTTGGCACATTGCCAGCAGTTTTGAATTTCGTGGTTCGAGGCAATCCGTCGGGGTATCCCAGATGCGCAGTGTTGTACTGCGCCACTAGATCTGCATACTACAAGTATGGAAGACAGCCATTTTATGAATTTGAAGCGAGACGAAGAAGGAATTAAATCACCTTGAATCAATGCTAAAACTTAATCATCCGCTCTTCGGATGAGGTCGTATGTGTTGATTACATTCTTGTGATTGGTTTGAGATTATTAGTTTGTCCTCATTGCCGGTTGTTTTAGAAAATTTTGACTGTGATTGGAAGGTAAAATGAGAAACTTGTCACACTGTTCTTCGGCTTGGAATGGGGATAGTCAATGCAGAGCCAGTTGGTACAAGCTGCCTTGCGAATCGGGGTGGCGTAATAATACTGTGAAAGAACAATAAAATGATGAATTGTAGCAGTGTGTGTCAGAAATTATGTGATTTCCATTGCATTTGACGATCCCAAAGTTTCGAGAGTATGGCAAAATGGCGGCTGCCATCATTGGAGATTAGCGTCAAGCCGGAACCTTTCGTTACAGTGTGGGCTTTTAAACACAAGTTAATGGTTTATAATCACCCAGACGCTACTCATTAGGTGAACCTCCACTAAAAACACTTGCTTTAATTTTTGTAAACATGTCACGAGTGCTTAAAAAGAACCATTTTTGTGATCGTTTTTCGTCGCTGTAGAAATGTAAAGTGTCAGAGTCAGTCAGTGTGTCAACACAACAACGGTGTTAGTATACACATGAATCCATGATACACGGAGACATGAATGTAAACATTTGCCTGTTGGGTCGGAAGAAGTTCACCGTTACCGATCACTGCCCCAAGAAAGGTCATCTGAGCTGGTTGACTAAAGTAGATGATGATAATGATGAAAGTGTAGCACAGCTGTCATCAGTGCTTTTATAGTTAGGCCAATAGTCGGATTCATAAGTAAATGTCACTGACACTGCCCTTTTGGGTCGCTGTGCAAAAACTATTGGGCCGATTTCTTCAAAGTTTGGTTTTTCTTGAATCTAATTTCGGGACCCAACACAATTTCCAGGTAAGAGATTTGCAAATTATAAAGAAAAAAATTGTCAACTTTGGAGCCCTTTGGCCATTTTGAGGGAATCTGGTTATCTCAAAAATGAATACAAACTGCTACCTAGTTACTTAGTACATCATATTCTATACTGTGCATTCCTTGCTTCAATAAGGAACTGATGATAACGATAAATGCCAACGGCGGCGCCACAATCGATCGTACCTTCTGACGTCATGACATAATTTCTGGTCTGTTGACGTCGCATGAGGTCAATCGCGCGAAACCATTGCATACATTTTTGCACAAGATTTCAACAACACAAAACGTGCCCAATAACTGGCATCGCGCATATTTTCCGCAAAATTATCTTACAAAATTGATAGCTCAGTAGATTTAAAGCAGGAACATGCAAACATCGCCGAAATCAGTCGAAAATAAGCAATCATTTTTGGGCTCAGAAATAATATGATAATGCATTATAAATGGACAGTTTTGATATGATCAATTGCAGCGCCACGTGGTGGATTACTCACGCCAGTCCCTCATTGTCCTTGTATCATATTTTTCAACACTTCTCTCCAATCACAAGGCGAGGATAAATACTCCTTTCAAAATAGCGTAATCACGCACAATTCCACAGGTACATCCCATTCATCTCAAATTTCAGCCAATGACAGCAGATTTTACAAAATGTAAATGCACTGTTCATTTTCAATAGTCACTGAATAGCTAAGACACATGTAAACTGGTTTTAATTCGCCAGAAAACATCCCTCAGCTTCTCCCACAAATTTCCCCCATTCAGCTATTCCAACGTTAGTACCATGTGCACGCGGAAAACAATCTGACCAACTCCACTTTTTCAAGACAAACCACACTATCCCACAACTATTGCATGATCAACCCCTAACAATGACAAGTTCTCCTCAAACTCTCCCTTTCATATCGACAGGTGAGCACAATGGCCCTGGCCATTTCATTTATTAATTGCCCTAAATTACAGGCTGTAAAATTGGAAGAGGTGCCACTACAAGATGCTGGCCAGTTTTAGTGAATCTGCCAGGAAATCACTTGCGTAACCAAAGTTAGAGGTGAAAAAAATTACTGGCATAAAACTAAGACCAATAATCTTTTCTTCAAGTTTTGTGGCATGGGCGTTTCAAGTATACAAGGTGAACCAAATGTTTGGAAACAAACAATTTTTCTATTAGGACCAATCAATGACAATGTTACAATCATTGGAGCCTGTGCACTACACAACATATTCACTTTTCAAAACGGTCCCCATTGTCTTTGATGCAGCGGTGTATACGGAAGTATCATGGCATGGATATGTTGTTTTTAAAGTACATGAAGAACTGATCTATGCATATAAGAGATGTCTTATTGCTGATGCAAACCACCAAATCCTGGTAACCCAAAACCTGCAGAAAAAATGATGGGTTATTAGTTCTTAACTAATTTTTTTCCTCAGGTTTAGTGGCATGGGTAATACAATGTACATGTATATGAAGAACTGATCTATGCATATAGAGGCTGTTTTATTGCTGATGCAAACCACCAAACCAATTGGTGCCAACATTTTGAAACGACGCTCCTCTACTCGGCCACACATGACCATGAGAGCTTGTTCTTGTCTGAGACTACCTACATGTATTTAGCTGTGTTTTGTAACTCGGCTCTTCCCCAAATATCCTGGTAACCCAAAAGTTCAGAAAAAAAATATGGGTCTTAGTTTTTTACTTCGGCGATCTTAGTTTTAACTAAAAAACACAGATCCCTGAAGTAAAAAGACCCAGTTTTTTACTTCGGGATCTTAGTTTTTACTAAAACACTCAGATCCCCTTTAGGTCTTAGTTTAATACATACCCTCAAAATAGGTCTATTTTCGAAAGGTTTCCCCTGCTTATAACATGGAGTGGCCGAACCCAGATGCAATCATGTGTGACATGCAAAGTGTCCAAATAGAGGAGCTAATTAGTATTCACGCTTAATAGGTTTGCTACGGGTGTTTGTGTAACGTTGAGCTGGACGCTACTCCATACGAGTTCTTGTCCTCCCTCAGGTCGATGGAATCCCTGAGGTGAACGTAACCTGGCTGCTGTGTTACTAACAATGAACACGACGCTTCTTTATAAATCATGTAAATTGATGTTTCCCGGTATAAATGTTGGTTGAGTTGGCTGCAACAAAGTGGCATACAGACGGAAATCCAAACCGTACTTCCCCTTTGCTGACTAATCCAGAACTCTCTTGTACACGTCGACACGACAGGCTGTTCTCGATAAAAAGTATAAATGACATAATATGACTAGGCCTATATGTTCCTATTGTAACGGGAAAGCCGTTCCGAGCGGTCAAGGTGTCACTAGAGACAGGGACAAAGGCACAATCAGGAAGACATTTCTGAATTCCTCAGGCAGGGACTTTCAAAAGGGATCAGGGCCATGGAGAATTGGAGGATATGAGTCAGGAAGATGAAGATGCTACTCTACCACAAAGGACAGACACTTATATGTGATTATAGATTTTAATATCAACACTTGACTTCAACTATTTACAACTATTTACAACTACACAAATACAGTGACACAACATGGAACTCTTTAAACACAGCAATCAGCGCTTGGTCTGATTAAAACACTCCCCAAACAATCTCATATTTACAGTAACTGGTTGAGAGAAGGATATTGACTCATGTCAATATCTTCGCCTTCTATAAGACGGACCAAGAGTTCAATTAACTCGTCCAAAAACTCAACTAGATCTTCTAGTTCTATAAAAGTGCCAATGATGATGATATCATCTGGATATATGTGCACACTTGGTGCATTCAGGGGAACCGAAGGTTCTGGCATATTTAGAATTGATTGTTTACCTCCCCAGAAATACCAATAGATTAGATAGGATTGCTCAAATATAACCCTCTGGGTTTAGGAGCTGACTCGAGTCAATTTGGAGTTGGTACAACCAAAAAGATCAAGGCTACTGCCTTTGCTTTGTCTATAGATTAATCAAAGTACATTCATCCTCATGGATAACCAGTGCTGCTATTAGCAAGCTACACAATGCATGAACATGTGCGTGAGGAATCTGACACTGACAGAATGTAAGACAGTACTAACCTTACCTAAATGATAATTCTCAGTGTACTAGTAGGAGTTCTACTAGGAGAACCGCTAGTTGGCTAATTGGTCTAATTGATGTAATTGGTGTAATTGGGCCTGGTGTGCAGGCAATCTGATTGTTTTGGGGCTTACATGAGCTTTTATACCCCCCTACGGGTCCTCCCACGGGCTACCCCGTCCCCAGATAAATCACGATTCTTGAAAGATGCTCAAAGTTTTGAAAGATGCACCAACTTTAGGCACAATTTGTGACCACACTTCAAAATCCAGAACATTGAAATCGACATCTCCAGATGCTATAAACATACATATGTAGTTTTACCACATGAATCATTTTAAAACACTTTTATGCTCAAAATATCCTGCTTTCGAACCACTTTAAAACTTACAACAAGTGAAAACAAAGGTCCAGCTTCCAAACAAATTGATGAGAATGACGTCATCAAACATGGCGGACAAGTTTACAAAAGTCCGAAATTGCACCCATAAAAACACTTATTACAAATACACAGTTACTTATAAACTTACCAGGAAGCTCTAGGTAAATTGGTCCTAAGGAGACAAAGGTCTCTCCAAAGTTTGATGATCTAACACCACACAGTTTTGTGTAAAGTTGTCTTCAAACACGAAAATCTGCTCCGGTAAAAATCTTCTAGGTACACATAAAGTGCAAACCCGGAGAACGAGTACTGACGGCACAGCGGTTGTATGTACAATGCGGACTTAAACAGGTCCCAAGACGAAACGAAGGAGCTAAAGGTTAATTTTGTTACACTATCCTTGAGCATAGGGGACTACTGGTATACCTGAATATCTACAAGACCTGCGGTGGCACAATAGATAGGCCAGCGATGGTGGAAAAGTAATAATATTTAAATTACAGATGTCTCTGTAACATTTGCATCACACCTCATTAACTTCATTCCATTGAGGCCTTTGATCTTTAATGGCCTACTTTGGAAAGACCTAGTTTTTTTCACAGGTTTTATGGAAATTGACCATTTCGACAAAGTCGGGGAAAAGTCAAGGAGGATACCGCGGTGACGTCACGGCTTTTCCAAGATGGTGCTGCATATTGTAATCAAACTCGATCCACGGCCAAGGGAAAATCAAGTCATCAAAAAAGTTAGATTTTTCGCATCAAATCAGAGTTATTAGTACTTTTCTGCTATGAAATAAGTCTTCAGACAATAAGCTATCATTTGAATAATGAAAAGTGCTGTTTTGATGGGGAAAAATAGGGTTTTTTAAACCAAATAGCCGGGCACCGATCTACCAAAATTAGCGATGGTTTCAAAACAGTCTCCCAGATATGGGGCAATCTCTTCATTATCATAATGGGATTTGGAGTCATGTTTACAGATTTTACAAGTTCGAGAACTGTAATACCTAAAACTCGCATAGATCGCCATAGATCCCCTCTATTTGTCGAGTTAGCGCCCCTGTAAGATCATGCATTTTCGGACACTAGAACGAAATCTTCCTGCGGATATCGCGGTTTCGGTGATGATTTAAGGAGAAATTGACTGTTCTTAGAGTTGTATGGGACAGAAAAGACTTCATACTTCATGAATACATGAATATATTATGATATGGGCGGGCTTCTAAGTCAAAACAATAACAAACTCAACTGCATCTCTACTGTATATTGCGTAGTGCATTGCCTAGTGTATTTCGTAGTGTATTTTAGCGGAGACATTATTTTCGCACTTAGGCCACGCCAAACGACTTTTTTATTCGTAGAAGTTAATCTGCTCTGTAAATTTTATTTTACACCGGAAGAATCCATACTAGGTATTACAATATTTCATGTCTATTGGTGTTTTTGTGTATAGGAGCGCACCAGACAGTGAGACGTGGAGATGTGTTCAGTGCTGGTGCTGTCAGTAGACTGAATCTGATTGGCCATAGCGATCACTAATATGGGTCGGGATCACGTGATGTGACGTCACCGCGGTATCCTCCTTGGGGAAAAGTCGGACAATAGAGACCTTTCGCTACGCCGTTCCGAGAACCGCTACACCGAGAATGTTTCTCGTTCCCGATCCCGTTCCCGGAAACACTGAAACGCGTTCCGCATGGCCGTCACCGAGAAACAGTTTGGTTTCTATGGAGATCGTCAAAATGGCGGCAAACTTAAGACGCCTTGCAAATTTCGCAATTGAAGATGATGAATTTATGGCATTTTATATCGAAAATGAAGTCTTAGGAGGCAAGGAAAGTACGTTTGATCCGAACTGGCCGCGTTTCGATCTAGATAGACTCTCCGATGCACAAAGCTACGACAAATTCAGGTTCGAAAAGGATGAGATTCGTCACCTCGTCGAGGTTCTTCGAATCCCTCCTGTAGTTGTTTGCCAAAACCGCATGCTGCTGTAAATGACTGATTTACGACCGCTTAACATGCTTACTAGGGCGATTCGGGGCAGTATGAACTTGTTTTCCCCTTCTAAAACACAGTCTATCCACTTTACATACTACTTCAGGTGCCTTACCGCAATAGAATCCCACAAATTCGTCATTTTTCTTCTTGAACCACTGTACACAGACGCCAAAAAAAACGGGCCTCATTCACGGAATCCAGAACGGGAACGGGCAAAGCTACTCATCAATCGATGACGTCATACGCAAAACGCGATCGTTCTCGATCGATTTCTCGGCGGAACGGCGTAGCGAAAGGTCCCTAATGTCGGAAAAATGTCCGATAAATCAGAAAAAAAGTTAGAGAAACCGTTAATAAGTCGGAAAAAATCCTCCCACTGGTGCATCACACCGTCCTCGGTTTCCTACGCTTCCGCTTACGATTTGTGTCCATTAAGAGCAACGTCGCCAATATTTTGTCCTCGGAGGAGTCCCAAGCCATAGCGTAAAAATCAAAGTGACAAATGAACGTGTATGATTCACCCCAGCAAACAGGACGGGCGAAGAGTGACGATGAAGAGTGAACGGGTCACGCGTTGAGAGTGAAAAGTGATTCAATCATTCCTATGTTGCGTCTGCCTTACATTCAAGTCAATTAATAAAAGGTTATTTGGGCATGAAAGGCACGTTTTTAGGGGTTGCTATTCATACTCTCATAACTGGAAAGGTATACTCTCCAAATACTCAATCATCGAAAGCGAATTTTATAACAAACGTTCGTCTAAGTTTAACCAACGGGCGAATGTGCCTGAGAGACAGAAGCTGCTCAATATATAGTTGAAATTATACAGCAGCTAGGAGGCTGTATATTTATTTTAAAAATCAGAGCTAAACTGAGCGAGGGGCTGCACATGGAAAGTAAACTATCTTTTCTCTAAATTTGGACAAGACCCCTATAACCCTTTGGGTTGGCAGACACCCTTGCTCGGTTCTGCTCAAACCGGCCCTCGCAGGGCTTTTTTAAGCTTTCGCAAGGCTACCCTCACAGGGCGGTAATATAATATAACCTATACTTAACAACCGCTGGACAAGAAGGTAGCCAAGAACCAACACCCAACTCTACAGACCAGGCCTAAAACTAACACCTCAACAGGAGAACAACGAACTAAAGTCCGCACACCACGGCTTCCACCAAACAAGTGATGCGCAATGTCACTCGTAACCTTACTAAGCCACGAGTTAAGTTTTGTTGTTGTTTTTTGTTGAGGTTGATCTTGTTTTAAAAACAAAAGAGCCGCACGGACAAGATACTACATACCTTTTACTTGTTTCTTATGTCCATTCACCTTTTGATCCCGTACCACTTGAATTTGGATATGATTTCTACTATAAACGAATTCCAAGAGTTTTCCATGGCTAATGTACTTTTTAATAAACTCTTTGACTATAGATCTTCGCGACTAAAGGTATACGCTGGCCCCTCTTCCCCCTTGGCCAGCCGACGAAATCACCATCTTTGGTTTGAAAGAGAGCATATGCCGTGGCAAATCTGGCTGGGAAGGACATCAGCAACCTCATTTGGCCACTCAAGCTAATTATTGATTTGTTTTTAGTTTTGACCAGATCATTGGCTATGTGAACGATTTCGTAAACATTTAGAAACTTTCCATGCACGTCGTATCTTCTAAGAAATCTTTTGATGCGTTTGTCAGCTTCAACTATTAGGTATTTGTTTCCAAGTAGAAAGGCTTCGTTATAATAATACCTGAACCATATGTCATTGAATACCTCCATTTTTGTTTTATCATCAATGAGAGTTTTGCTTCGGATTGTTAAAGGTCTGAAGGTAATCGAATAAATGCATTCTCTATCACACTGGATATTTTTTAGTTGAACACTCCTTTCGTACAACGGGAAATTTGCCTTTCGACGCTGCCGTACTAACCCCAAGTTCTTCACATGTTTAAGCATGAAGAAAAGTCTACAGTCTTTTATCTTGAACCAGTGTAGAAATGACAGGGTGGTGACGACGATGGATCCTTTCGTCCTCCTGCTGCTGCCATATCTTCGTTTCGTCGCATAAGTTAGCTCCAATAAAGCATTTTCCTCACATATTGCTACTCTAAACCACCATAAACGTTTACGCCCACTCACAAAACGCGTCTTAAATTCATTAGAAGGGATTTGTAGTTTCCGTATGTTACCTTCAAGGTCAAATATGGTCATTTTGGTCATCATCTCTACCGACACAAACCAGTTAGCTCTTGTATTACTTATTCCTACAACACTATTCCCATACTCACCAGGTATGAGGACTAGCTCTTTCACAGTAAAATGCCCTGTCAGTTTATAAGAAGACATTGTCTTGTTCAGGCGATAGACATACACATTTCGAGGCGATGAGAAAACAAAATCTGCGGAAGCCACCATCACAACTGCCTGGAGTCCCTGGTGGAAATAAACTAAAGCATTTTGCACTGGAAACTCTCCTGTAATTGTGATATCTTGCTTCAAGTGATATGGATGCTGAATCACAGAGAACAACATATTTAGTGATTGAGAGCTGCAACCGATATGTCTAGCCGAGTCGTTCATTTCTTGCCCAAACATTATTTGCCTGCCCGTGCCACTCGGACAACATCGATCACACCAACCTCAGTCTATCCTGGTACTGCCTCAACCATTAAAGACAGAGAAAAATCTGCGACCCATTGTTCTTGGCAAACCCAACTACCGAACCATTGCTCGTTAAGACTCGGAAAGTCAGTCACTGATTCTCCGATGGAGTTAGCTGAACATTACTTAATCAGAAAGAGTGTCCTCGATAACCTATGTTTAGATGCTGCTTCCAGCTCCTTGGTCATTTCGTCTAGATTGCCGCAATGGTATTATGTACGGTCTTCCGTAAAGTTTTGTTCCACTTCAGCGCATTCAAAATACGGCTGCCAGGGTAGTTTGTCGCCGGCGGAAATTTGGGGTATATAACACCTGTGCTAAAAGAATTGCACTTGCTGCTGGTAAAATTCAGGATCTCATACAATACGTTTCTCATGGCATACAAGGTTTTAAGCGGACCAGTCCTGCACCAAAGTATTTCGATGGGATAAAAACGACCAAAGAACAATCCACAGCACCACGATCTTCAAACATTGTCCAACTTTATGTGAAGAAAACTAGGACATGTTTTGGAGATCGTGCTTTCTCATCCTATATTGTCCTGAGCCCTGTTGCTGTGTAACGGTCTCCCCAGCATGTGAGACTCTATCTACACATTGACACTTTCAAAAGTCGGCTTAAGACCAAGTTGTTTCACGACCACTTTGGTACGGTAGCGCCTTCATCAGGCTTTGGAAAGGCGAAATATGTATGTTACGCTATTATAACTATAATCAGCTAGTCTATGAACAAAATTCTCTTTTAGAGCTGTTTTACCTTGGCTATGATCCATGACCATAGCATATTTGACAGAGCATCCCTCGACAACGTAAGTATAAATGTTGGATTTAGACTTCTAGTCACCCTGGGTGTGCAGTTATCTCACATCATGATTGTGCTTAGATATCAAAATATGACAAAATAGATCTTTATGTTGCTGAGACTGCACTAAACATTGAGATATCGCAAAATATATCAAAGTTAAATATAACAATATCTCAATATCATAGTGACACAGAGACAAAATATTGACATTCGATCCGTTAATTTAACCGTCACCTGGGTATGAGGCATACATTGAGGCGGTAAGAACCAGTTTACTAAGTGACTTTCAATTTTGGAAGAAAAAATGGTTAATTCTGGGTCCTCAATATCTGATTTTTGTATGGAAAAAAGTGGAGTGCTGCCATCAAAGAGTAAACTACTGCTGTCAAAAAATAGAATTCACCGTAAGAGGTTGCTACATGCACTTAACTCGTTATGAAAAAATTGTCGCTTAGGCGACTCATGGTTCTCACCGCTTCAATTGCTGATGCTATCGTGTTCGTAAAGTAAAGTTACATATCGGTTGATCGACTGCAAGCCATACATGCCATAATCACATTGAAACCTTAGACAGAAGCTCGATCAGTACGATTTTTTTCTATGGAAATGTGCTAACTCTATGTGTTAGTGTTAACGCAATGCCATGCGAGTTAACTCGGAGTGAACACTAGAATAAAAAAACTGTTTATTTTGAATAAACCTTTGGTTGTCTTAAAACTTTGCAAAGAGATCTAATCTCATGGTTAACAGCAGGCTTATTCGTGTTAATAGTGTTAATCCAGAGTTAACCAAAGGATTTGACCTCATCAAGTGCGTCTTAACCAGTGCCCGTGGTCGTTGAAATCAAGGACACAAACTAACCTAACCTTTAACTTTTTTGCCGGGATTAAACTTTTGAATGTGTAGAAGTAGAAAGTGCCCTCCCGGAAAAAGTTTCCGGCCCTGTTGTATTCTGACGGATTGTTTGATAGGTACAATGGTGGCCTCAACCGTCAACAGCTTAGAGCATAGCGTATAATCAAATCATTATTCCCGGTCATTATATCCAAGGACATTTCAAACTTCTACCCCAATTTCAAAACAAACATATCCCACACAGCAAACCAAAATTCTATGCACGGGTGAAGCCGAATTCGGTTAGAGGCTACACAGAGCAATGTTTTGACATCTCCTCTAGCGAACTATGTGGTGATTCAAAGCGCAGTACTACTAGATTCCAAAAGGGGTGATTCAATTGACTTGGGGAAATATCTTCTTTTTTTTAAATACAAAACCATCTCGTTTGATTTCTGCCAGTGTGGTTCACCGCTCGACTCGCAGTCTCACGGGTTTCCAAGACAAATACCACCAAACGGGTGTGGTCTGATATATACCACTTGAACTTGAGCCCGTGCGGGTTTGTGTATGAAACCTCCGAAAATCAGAAAATCAAACCTCGCAAACCATGCTAACCGAGAGAACCCTCCAAAACTATACAGATTCCAGACAAAATTTCCCGCTTTCTCTTAAAAAGGACCGACTTAATCTTAATAGTGAGTTCTTGCCTGCTATCGTTATAAGATCCAGCCCCACCACACATCAGTCTGGAAAGTGCAGATATATCTCCGGGCTACTATTCGGGACCTCCTTTGACATGGAGGACCAGAAAAATAGAATACCTCTCGATTAATTATCCATCACATATACCATTGGGAGAAACCAATAGTGTTTTACACAGTCACTTGGTTGCTCAAAAAGGTACACGTACCTTTTTCTGGTATACCCGTGAACCCATTTGACGACACGCCACCACCCTCTCCATACGCGTGGCCTTCTTTTCACTCAGATGACAGAGAAACCGTGCATCATCGTGTAGCACGGCTACTGTTAAGCAGTCCGAATTGATACACAATAGAGCACACGCTAATAGAGAAATAGCATCGTGTGTGCCTCCATCTGGTTGACCGATGCCGATGTTAAAGACAACTATAGTGAACTCTGCACTGTGTGCAAGCGCCGCCATGTCTGCCAAAGCCACCGAACATAAATAAAACTCATCAATCCAGCGATCACCTAGCATTGTAGGTTAACACCGTTAAACGTCATAATTGATCTGTCTGTGTGCAGCAAGATGTCTTAACATGCCGTATTCAATATTTTACGTGCACAATGTCGATGATTCAGGGTTGACTTAGGCACATCGGATGGGATTAGTCATGTCAAGGATGGCTAGCTCGAAGCATCCCGATGACGAATAGCTGGCGGTCCCAACCCGTGAAAACGCTGTTCCATATAACAACGATAATTGCGATCAAAATGAGAGCTTGGAGTCGTCTATCGGAAAGTGTCACCTGCAGAATTTACTCCCAATTATGCGACACCTGTGATTTTATTGCAGAACTGAAATCATTGGCCAATCTGGGATAGTCTCATATTTTGATCGTATTAGATCATATTTACTCATCAATATTGTGTTCAAATTTAAGGATGAAATTACGAGATTTCACGATGCTTCTCGATATCTTATAAGAGGGAATATTACGCAAACACCATGGGTGCCGTCTTTTAGAGAGAATTCGAGCTTTTGGTCAGCACGACTTCGCAGACCAGGCTTATTGTTCATTTTAACAATATAGGTTAGTCCATACTTCATATTACATGTATGTGTATACACCAGAATCATGGAGAGTCTTGCTGAAATAAAGAAACGACCGTTCCGTCTGACAAGAATGTGACCCGTCACAGCATAACCAGGCGCATGTCGAACAGAAGATGAGCCTAAATGACTCCAGGAGATAATGGAAGAAATTGACGTGCTCATATTTCACAAAAGGCAGACAATAGAGAAATGAACAAACAGTTCGTCTCAACCGGCCAAGCTCAGAGCGACATGCACCTGGTTTTGCTGTGACGGGTCACAATGTGCTAACTGTAAAAAAACGATATCTCAAGATTATTTATCAGCCTCAACACATCAAACGGCGTCAGAGATCTGTATCTGGTACGTTTGGCACCAGGACAGCTGTGTCTTAACAAGTTCACAAATCTGCACCTGATATACAGTACCTACTTGTATAATTTGCCGCAGTCTAGGCCTCGCAAATTTTCTAAGACCATATTATGGTTCATACAGTCGGAGTGAGTGTGTCGAGAAGAACAGCCGATTATGATAACACAAATCCCGGGTGATCATGAGACACGTTACTTGTGTAGTGCGTATTAATATCTAAAACCTGTGTAAACGAAATGCATATCCCCCCGGAATCTAAGCCCGGTCCTTTTGTTAAAATGAATAGAGTCGCCGAGTTCCTTTGTTGAAGATTATGTAGCTAACCCTAACCAAACCATTAACCACATTCGTTGACAATACACAGCTATTGTATGGGGTCCTGCATTCCTAGGCCGTCCATTCCTTTTACACCGGGCCTGAAAGTCGTAATAAATCGTGAAGATGGCCTGTTATGAATGTCTGTGGTTTTTACTCGGTTATGGAATTATTTGTTATTTTTTTGATGACATTTCCCGACGTAACTGTGGCTTCTAATACACGTGAGGTAATCCTTTGACACTTAACGTGGTCACTTTCACAATTTTATGAAATTTAGATGTGACAGTGTCAAAAAGTTACAAAAGCAAATGCCTAAATACAAGTATTCTCACCTAAGAACAATTTTAGCCATGAAACATAAATGTTGTCAGTAATTGAATCAATAAAGTTGGTTCTTCTAAAAGTCCTTGGTCCTGTCCAATGACTGCTTCTAAATGGGAACGACAGCCGTTTTAAGTAATTGCTCCTAACGAGGCGCAAAATATGATCGTATACCATTTTCTTATAAATTTGCTCGAGAGTATAATAATGGGGACAACCGAAGCGCCTAGGTCTTCCCCATTAACAATAATTGTCCATGATTGTTAACTGCGTTTCGGCAAACATTCAACCGAAATGTCACACCGCCCAAGCATAGACGTAGCCACATTCCCCAGCCTGAATACTTCCCTACGCAGCAAGTTATGTCATGAGTGGTCCTTTGACACCCTAATATGAATGGCTTTATGGCGGTACTCCTCATATTTACCTCAACTTGAAATACTCGGACGTGAAAAATTAACGGCTGCTTTAGACCGTGCAAATTATACAAGTGGGTATGGCAAGCGGAGTGTCCAGTAATTAAAAAAACCTAGATTTATTCAAAAAATCCTGGTTTTTTACCTGATAAACTAAGTTTATTTGGAAAAAATATAGGGTGTTTTTTAAAACAACCTTGTTTATTAGCTAATAAACCGAATTTCTTTAATAAAACCAAGTTTTTTACCTAATAAACCTTGTTTCTATCCACAAATGTCAAGTTTAACAAATAAACTTGGTTTTATTCCCTAAAATGTAAGCGTTTCATCCAGTGGTAATAAACTTAGTTTTATAGCAAAGAATCTTGGTTTATTAACAATAACTGGACAAATGGCTAATAAACCTACCTTTTTACGTAAAAAACTTGGTTTTATACAAAACAACTTATTTTTTTGCAATAAAACCTGGTTTTATTGTAAAAATGTAGGTTGTTTTGAATAACTGGACAAACGGCGTGCAAAAACCTACTTTCTATCGAGAAACTTGTATTTTTTACCTCGCCCCATGTACACAAATCCGCGATGTTATCGGGACGAGGATGGGCAACCTCGGCACCACGTGGTACTAATGCTGCACTGCACTGCACTCTGTAAACTAGTTAGTGAGACCCTAACCTCTTCCCAGATAACTCAATGTAGGTAGGATCGAGGTTTAAAAATGTAAGTTTTCTAATAAACCAGGTTTATTTAAAAAAACTAGGTTTATTAGTAATAAACTTAGTTTTTTTAAATAAACTAGGTTGTTTTGGTAATAAACCTTGTTTTATTGAATAAACTGACATTTCTGTACAGAAACATATATTTTATACGATTATGTGGTAAAAAACCAAGTTTTTTAGGTAATAAACCAGGTTTTTTAGCATAAAATGTTAGTTTGTGTTAAAAACCTACTTTATTAGGAAAGAACGTAAATAAACTTGGTTTTATTAATGAAACTCGGTTTATTAGCTAATAAACAAGGTTGTTTTTAAAAAACCTATATTTTTTCCAAATAAACTTAGTTTATTAGGTAAAAAACCAGGTTTTTTTTGATTAAATCTAGGTTTTTTTAATTACTGGACACTCCGCTTGCCATAAGTGGGTACTGTATTTTGACATCCATACTCGCACAGTGCCAAAATAAAATAAAAATCAGATACAGGAATTGATCAATTGACGCCATCTTGGATATCGCAATCTTGAGATTCAGGTGTTTGATAAGCCTACGCCATATACTGTGTCACCAGTTCAGACCGTAAATCTCATTCAGGGGAGAATTAGTGCCACATTAATTCGTCAAACGTTCTATTTTATCAATAAAAAAACAAAACAAGATCATTATAATTACGGTCTGACACTTACTGGTGGATTTTAAGATGATTTTATGGACAACTATAAACGCAGCGTAGGGCAGCAATCATTTTCGCGGGCTGTACATGTGTGGTGACCTTATTGCAATTAGAAAAATTATTTCCTTTCCGATATCCGCGATACTGTTTTTCAGATGGGTGCAACTTACTAATTCTAGAGGCGTTGTAAGGAACGAAATCAGCGCCTCTAGTGTCAAGATTGATTTGACATCAAGACACTTACCTGGCTGACGGTGGTTGCAAAGCAGAAGCAGTGTAAGGTTAGTCACAAGAGGTACTAAAAGACTGTACAACATCATCCTGCAGGACTGTGCTGAAGGGAAACCGACAAACAACATCTCTTCGGAGAATTTGCTGGAATGATCAAGTTCCAAATGACAGAGAACACAGGATTTATCGCCAATACTTCTCCGTCACCGCTCGCTCACGGGGTAAAATGATAATGATGAGGAACCGACGGTCATATTTACTTGATTAGCTCTTACTCTCATGAAATACAGAATTGGTTTCGAACTGAAACAGTAGCACAATACAATCTAAGGAACAATAACAGTTGTCAAACGGCGTGATCCTAACCGTTATGGATAGCATGGGTAAGATCGATTCTGATTACTGATGATAGCTTCTGGCTTAAGGATTTTATTCATTGTTCTCCGTTACAAAACAAAACGTATCCATGTGACAACAAAAACAAATTAGATGAATGGTTCATCGTATGGTTGGTTTGAGACAAAAAACATGTTATGTATGTAAAGTAAGGCACTCAGAAATTGGCATGTGTCAGTTTCAAAGCCAGTGGAATGTGTACTCCGGTCTCTGAACATTTACAAAAGGGCCAGAATTAGGCGGCATGGTGGAGGGGCTGGTAAATGTAAACACAAGCCTTTAACTCCCTCAGGAGAAAAATGTGTAAATATTGCTTTGCTGAATATTAGATCTGTGAGAAACAAGGCAACATCCTTGTGTGACTTTCTCGATGATGAGATAATTGATCTTGTTGCTCTTACAGAAACATGGCTTGACTCAGATTCACAAAAGGACAGCGTTCACATTGGTCAGATGCTGCCCCACGGTTATAAGCTTCAGCATAAACCTCGACTTGGTCGTGGTGGGGGTGTTGGTCTTGTCTATAGAGATCAGCTGAATGTCACCAAGATTTCGACTGATAGTGTATACAGTTCCTTCGAGATCATTCAGTTCAGGTTACAGACTAACTCAGACTGTATAAGACTTGCTATTGTGTATAGAACCCCTCCTAATTACAAGAACAAACTGACAACAACATTGTTTTTCGAGGAGTTCGCAAATCTGTTAGAGACTCTGTCTTCCATCGCCTGTCCACTGATCATCATGGGCGACCTCAACTTTCATGTTGACAACCCCAGTGATCGAGATGCTATAATATATCTCAATATCTTGGAAACGTATAGCCTGGTCCAACACGTGAAGGATCCAACTCATATCAAGGGTCATATCTTGGATCAGGTTATCACGCGTGCTACTGACATGAACGTGATTGGTGATCTGTCGGTTGGTGCATCATTGATGTCAGACCATTGCCCTGTGACATTCACTCTCCCAGGCAAATGCGTGAAACAGCCAAATCGTGTGATGATGGATGTAACAAGGCTGAGGTCAATAGATGTTGGTGCATTTGCTCTTGATGTTGCAGCATCTGCAGTGAACCAATGTGTCCAAGACAATGCCTCAGTCTTGGTGGAAACCTACAACCACGATCTGAAGGCAATCTTGGACAAGCATGCACCAATTCATTCTAAGGCAGTTACAATACGGCACAAGGTACCATGGTATAATGCTGAGGTGCACGAGGCATGCATGTTCCGCAGAAAGGCTGAGAGACAGTGGCGCCACTCAAAGCTTGAAATCCATAGGGAGGTCTACCGTGAAAAGCATGTGCAGGTTATTCGGAAGATTGAGAAGGCAAAAAGGGACTTTCTAGTTGAAAAAATTAAGGACGATTGTGGTGATCAGCGTAAACTCTACAGAACTGTGAACTCATTGCTCAACAGGAAGAAAGTCAGCTCATTGCCTGACTTCTCTGTTGGGGAAGGGCAGCAGCTAGCCAATAGATTTGCTCATTCTTTCCAAAATAAGGTCAATGGCATTAATGTCTACCTTTCAGGGCTCCGCGATTCAATGGGGTCATTGGTTACTGACGCTGAGCAACCTAGCTGCCAACAAAAGCTGTCTTTCTTTCAACCTGTTACTGAGGATGAAATTAGAAGGATGATCAAGAAGTCGCTAACAAAATCTTGTGCACTTGATCCTCTTCCCACACATCTTCTTAAAGAGGATGCGATTGCTGAAGCAATTTCTCCTGCAATCTGTAAGCTTGTAAACTCGTCAATTTTATCTGGTTCAGTTCCGGATTGTCTCAAATCAGCCAATGTCACGCCACTTTTGAAGAAACCTAGTCTACAAAGGGAGGACCTTAAAAACTATCGGCCTGTTTCCAACCTAAGCTTCATCTCCAAAATTTTGGAAAGGGTAGTTGACCACCAGTTACGTGACCACATGTCCGAAAACGAGCTTTTCGAATGCATGCAGTCGGCATACCGGGCCAACCATAGTACCGAAACAGCCTTGGTCAGGGTTATGAATGACATCCTCTTGGCACTAGATAAAAAGCAAATGGTTGGTCTGGTATTGCTGGATTTATCTGCAGCATTTGATACTGTCAATCATTCGGTCCTCCTTGATCGTCTACGTGACAGGATCGGTCTGAATGGTACCGCTTTGGAGTGGTTTAGGTCCTACCTGACAAACAGGTCACAGAAGGTTATAGTTAAAGGAGAGTCATCTTTAGCTTTCAAGCTAGAGACAGGCGTTCCCCAAGGATCAGTCTTGGGCCCATTGCTTTTCAGCATTTACATGGCTCCACTGGCTGATCTGATTCGACGTCAAAGTATAAAGGTTCATTTCTTTGCTGATGATACTCAACTCTACATATGTTTTGAGCAGACCGATTCAGTACTCAATCGGCAAACTTGAAACCTGTATTGCGGAAGTTCGCCAATGGATCGCACAAAATTTCCTCAAGCTAAATGACGACAAATCAGAGTTTCTTCTGATTTGTTCGAAGCATCAAAGGAGAAATTTTGCTGGCCATGAACATCTGTCAAGATTGGTGACCAAAACATTGCTGCAGTCTCTTTGGCTAGAAATATAGGCGCGTTGTTTGACGAACATGTCTCAATGAACCACCATATACGATCTATCTGCAGGTCCAGTTATTATCACCTGCACAACATTGGTCTGATCAGAAAGTTTCTGACCCCTGATGCAACTGCTACGCTTGTAAATGCATTCGTGACATCCAAATTGGATGGGCTGAATGCACTGCTGATTGGTTTACCTCAGCAGAGTGTTGCTTCATTGCAAAGGGTCCAGAATTGTGCAGCGAGGATGGTGACTGGAGTTGCAAGATCAGATCATATTTCTCCCATTCTCCGTGACCTCCACTGGTTGCCCGTAGCCAGCAGAATTAAATTTGAAGTTCTGTTGCTAACATTTAAATGCATAAATGGTGTTGCGCCAGTTTATTTGCAAGATCTTCTAACAATGTACAAGCCGTCCCGATCATTGCGTTCCTCGGACAGACTGCTGCTGGTGCAACCACGCAGCAGGATGGCTTCCTCTGGAGACAGGGCTTTTGCTAGTGTTGCGCCGCGCCTGTGGAACGGGCTACCACAGGAAATTCGTGCGAGCAGCAGTATCCTTGTCTACAAGAGAAGGCTGAAAACTTTCCTGTTCTCTAACTAGGCAGCAGACTGTCAAAATAGCCAGCAGCTTATTTTTTTTTGATTGGTTTCTCTGGTGTCTTTGATCACGTTTTTTTTGTGGATATAGGCACCTTAAATCCCAAATGATTGATTGATTGATTGATTGATAAGAATGCTTCATGTAGAAAACATGTGTAAAACATTATCAAACATCCTGATATTCCAACTTCAATTGCTAGGTACTAGATTAATCATTATCTGCTACACATACAAGACTGGATTTTGTTAATCACCAGTACATTACATCATTGGATCTGACATGGTACTTAAGATGGGTATAATAGTTAATTACAATAACAATATCTTGATTGCACCCATTAATGCTAAACTTCGTAAGATAGATGTTAATAATAAAACAACTTTATCACCACCAATGATGAGAGGACGAAGTGTTATACAATCAGGGTGGAGACTATGACTATGACTTCGTCAAGAGGACCAAGTTTGACTAATGATGCAATTATTAATAAACCTGTTAGTACGATTGAAAATAAACCTGTTCACACTCATGTTGACCACAGTCATGTTGTTGTTGATCATATTACTGAGCTTGGTTATAGGCCTTCTGTTACCGATAAATAGGGGAAAAGCAGATGACACACATGATGTTAAGAAATTCACCTAGAAAGACAATGGAATCTTACATCGAACAATGACAAGCCGACCTGGTTGACATGCAGAAGTTTGAGAATAAAAACGAAGATTACAGATACATATTAACAGTAATAGATTTATTCAACCGTTACGCTTGGGCTCTAGCAGTGTAGAGTAAGAGAGGAGAAGAATCAGAGATGCATTTAAAGTGACCTTCAGAGAGGCAAAACCAGAAAAAGATCCAATTCGATGATGGCACTGAATTCTACAACAAAAAAACTTCAAGAAACTCTTAACAGAAAACAACATAGGTGGCTCTCTATATTGTCAAGTAAGAAGGCAGCAGTAATTGAAAGATTCAACAGAACTTTAAAGGATAAAATGTGGTGGTATTATTTCACTGCTATTAAGGAGACCGACAAGTAAATTGACATGTTAGATGACTTGGTCAGTGGCTTCAACAACTCATTTCACTCATCAATAGGTATGAGACCTGTAGACGCCAGAAAGATGGAAAACGAAGGAGCAGTTTGGTACAACCTTTACGGACTTCACCTCAAAGAAACCTTCGGTGATCCAAAGTACAAAGTAGGTGACAGTGTAAGAATTTCAAAGTACAAGTCCATTTTCGGTAAAGGCTACCTTCCCAACTTCACTGAGGAAGTATTCCAAATCAAACAGATCATCTTCACTCATCCCATCGTCTACAAGCTTGGAGATTACCAAAAAGAGGAAATTCAAGGATACTTCTACGAACAGGAATTGAGTTACGTTCCTAATCCTGACCAACTAGAATACAAGATCGAGAAGATGTTAAGGTACAAGACCAGTAAAGGTGATAAATACGGATTAGTGAAGTGGAAGGGTTACAGTGACAAATTCAATGAGTGGTTAAAGTTTCTGAGATAAAATCGACAAAAACTTGGGTCGAAAGACCTTTCCCGCCACGTGAGTGCACGCCGAGATCCGAGTTCACGTGCGGTTTCGCAACCACCCGGTTAGGCCCTACGACGACGTTTGTATATTGTTCGGGTGAACTCATACAATAGATAAACGTCGTCGTAGGGCCTAAACCGAGTGGCTGCGAAAACACGCATCATTTCCATTTATCGTCGCAGTTGCGTGGTCAAGCGCCATCAGCATGCCGTCGAAAAAATCGATAGCAGCACCATGACGTCAATTGGTAGATCCTAGCTCCAGGAAACGCCATACTAGTGCATTGTTCAACGTGGAAAGAGTCGAGGCGTGGAGAGCTAACTCGGGTCAAATCGGAGTCATTATCGGGAAACTTCGACGCCACCTATACCCTCGCGCCTTCATTATCCCACAATATTTTTAGTGGCATAGTATTGGGCAAGGTAATGGAATCCTATCATGCATAAACTAGCTTGGGATGTTGAGGGCGCCGCTTTGGATTGCCTGAAATACACGGTGTCTTTTCAGAAAAAAAGTACCGTTTTGCAGCACCCCAAACACGCCGCGCCCTCAACTACTGTACGACAATTTAAAATGACGATGCAGTTTCATTCAAAAGTTACAAATAGTCAAGTTTGGGTGAAGTTAAAAAATCTGTCAGTCTACATGAGGATGTTGTCATCGACTCTGCCGCCTTAGACAGACTCGGTGACCCAGACACCCAGGGACACTTTTCCATTTTCCGCAGCTCCTTCCATCATAGGCTGCATGACATCTATCAAAAAAAATCTGGGTAGTAATTGGCGGATTGAGATATTTCAACTGCAAAAGTAATTTTTAGGAAGTCCAATTTTGACCCTCAACAGGGACCGTCCCAGAGGCGGTAGAAAAAAAACACAGTTCGTTTTAGGGACCTGGAATTTCGCGATTTTTCTATCTACCTATAGGCCTTTCACCAGAAAAATATTTCAGGCAAAACTGAGACGGTCATATATCACCCACTGTCTGAATCTTATAAAAACTGACTCTTGATATATGCATGTTTATTCGTACACTCAAGGTACAATTTGTGCAAGGGTGCATTGCAGTGACTCTTGTACATTAACTCATGATACAAATGATAATACAAAGGACAATGTGTCAATTTAAGAGTAGATGAAATTAATCTCACAAATTTACTATACATTATCATTATATTTATATAATGTATAGTAAATACATGTATACATTGTACATTATATTTATTGACATGTTTGAAATTAACACGAGGGTCTGGTAGAAATGTTGTGCAGCATTGCTATACAATTTTTATTTTTTCTTCCAAATCTATATACATGTATTGCAGTCGACTGCAAAACCTCTCAATTGTTTATCCAAAAACACCCCATTTAAATTCAAATAACATTTCGTGAGGGTTTCGAAACCTGCCTTATATCTAATCGCCCAGTAGCTTATTTACAGTACGTTTTATTTAACAATATGCAGGCAAAACCTAGTAAGTCATGTTGTTACATAATCAGTCGATTATAATGACATGTTAATCTCAGTGGCGAACTCTTTTTCATCATTATCAACCGTTGTTCATTTTATGACTTACTAGGTTTTGCCATAACAGGGCAGAGTTGTTGCTAATCGAACGGACTTGTTGTGCTTGTGAAACCCAGGTTCGATCGATCGCGCAACGCAACAAACGGAATACCAAGTCAACATATTTTTGTGCAACGGACGTTCTCGGTGTTTGAATCGATGTACGTTATCTCTGGACTAACAACTATCTCACAACCGTCTTCAACGAGGAAAAGTATGAATAAAAACGCGCAGATACATATACGTCTGGTTTTACTTTTAGCTTCATTTGGAATGGTTACCAGGATTACAAGTCAAGCCTCCGGTAATTGAATTTTCAACATTATTTGCAGAAAGTATGGGCATTTGCCGCCCAGGTTTAGACTCAATGACAGTGGTTTTTCAGTCAGGTACCTTTATCGTTCCACCGAATTCTCTGTTCCTGATAACAAATATTCCACCTCTTATAACAACCAGGACCAGATATCAGAAACTCCCCAGGCCTCGAAGTTATATGAGGAAAGTCGTCTGCAATTAGTCGCAAACCGCCTAAACCCGCTCTCTTGGAAGTGGGTTCGGGTCATAAAAGGCTAAAATCGGAACGAATCAGTACCACGTAACCGTGCGATAATTTTTATAGTGTTAACTTTGATTCATTCTTATGGTAATTGTTAAGTGATATATATTATTGGTGTCATACCAGGCATTTATATATATGACCCAAAATTATTGCTCACATCTGATTGGCTCTCGCACTTATAACGCTATCATTCCGAAGTATCCATAAATAACGGTATTTACTACTTCAAAATGGTTCCAAATCAGACCTACAAATACATACAGTCATGTACACTAAAAATCATATTGAGAAGAACGATCTAATAATTTAGGCAGATGTGTTGATTAGTTGCTAATTGCCAAATATAACAATAATCAAACCATGATTAGGCTGCACGGGATGCACTCTTATCTGTTTGCAATTTGTAATAAAAAAATCCATGATTAGGTTGTAATCATGCCAACATATACCGTAACTTGTTGCTTATGAGGTGACTCAAAACTTGATGTACACATCGTAAATGTGTGTAACGTTTAAGCCACATTGCGTGTTCAACAATATTGGAACGGTATACCTCACACCACTCAATTGCGTGCTAAAACAGCTTATTGATGGGAAAACGAACCGTTTTCTAGTCTAAATAAATCGGAAACAGGGCTTCACAATCACAAAACTATCAAATATCCCATTTAATAGCAGTAACATTAAATTAGAAAATGTTTTATACTCCTGCAATGGGATTTCTAAACATGTGAACATCTAACCACAAAAAACTGTACGTTTTGCATTTTTTTTGCTTTTTACCACGAACGCGAAATTAAAACCGTTATAAAACTAAATGTTGTATTCGGTCAAAATGAATAAGATATATGAATATCCCATTAGATGACAACAAAGGGAACTATGTGATACCATTAGATGGTCCATTAAGCACCGACAACATACTTAACCGCTAACCACAAAAATATATGATGAAGTGGAGTAGAAAAACGCTTTTCGAAAATTATTTCCAAACCGGTGCCATCGCTTCTCTTCAAAACTGTCGAAAAGCAAAATGCGAAACATATCACTTTCATCTTTGACGTTATATTTTAATAATTTTATAAAGATCTGTGACTTTGAAGCAGGCGCTTGCTTTAAAACGGGTTGCTTGTAACGGCCATGCTCAGCGGATCGAATAATTGTTCAAAATCCAGTTGTGCGGCGGAATTGGCTTGGGTGTACCATGCACGTTACCTGAGAGAGCTCTCTCCAAACGCGCGCCTTTCGAAACGGGCGGCGGCTTTGATGTTGAAGCCATACGTTCCCTAGTTGCCGGACTCTTTATTTGAAAGACTATGATGCAATAAATACTGAGAAATGGGTTATTTTCTATGTTAGAGCCACTTTTCAATGTGTGATGATTAGGGTGTGGTGGGCTTTTAACCCGCGAATAAGCTCTTTGACCACGACGGGTTAATTTGAGAAGAGTTAAGTATATGTTTCAAATAGAAAATACCATTCATTAACTGGTATTGTGATACCACGCATTGATCTCAAACTGAACTAATTTCCTGTACAACCGCAAGCTGACTGGTTTTTGATACAAGTACGTGATCGACCTGACCCTCTGCTCTGAGGGCGATGATTAACGGAAATCGTTTTTTTCTTATACCTCAGAGGAAAAACAATATCAAAAAATTGTCAAAATTTTTCAGAAGACTAGTATAGTTTGCCAATGGAACTGGAGAAGAATAAACCCAATGAGAAGTAAAAAGCCACCCATCCTGTAACTAAGAATTTTAAATGCTGTTTGTTTTTAGGCAGGCCTGTATCTCAGTTTGCAGTACGTGGTGATAGTGAATTTTATACTATTTTGATAGACCCTGTTGAAAATGGCTGAGCTAGAATCGGGATATCTCATACCTCAAATGAGATTCCGTGAATGTGATTGGCTGAGACACGCCACGTGATCGTGTGGTATATATTCGCAATGTTGCCCGCTCCGGCCGGTCGACATTTCGCCATGTCTCCCGGCAGGGTCACTGATGTAGGAGATTCATAGCTTCACCGCCTCTCTGCTGATTATGAAGAACTTCTGCCTCGGCATTTATGAGGCGCCATGTGGGAATTAAATTATTTGACGAAATTATTTGAAATAAGCAAATTATATCGAAATAAATGAGTGAACGAAGTCAAGATTATTTCCAAACCATAAATTTGCTATTCCAATTGTATTTTAACCATTTTATTAAGTTCGAATTCAAACCTGTCTACTGCGCAAACCATGTGCGCATACTATGAACGTAGTTTTGCTTGGATGGAAACAATGACTTTTGGAAGTGATTGGATGGAAACAATCAGAGTTCGCGTTTTCATGGTTTGAAAAAACGTTGCAGGGATGCAAATAATCAACATTAGATGAGTACAATTAGATTGTATACAAATAATTTCGTGCATACTTTCATGATTTGAAACGATCAGTTTGTTAAAGTGATGGTTTGGAAATAATGTTTTTGTGCGTGATTGTTTATCATCCAATGGCATGGACAATTTCCTGGTTTGAGAAGCCATGACTTTTTTAATTTTGATTATTTAACAAACCATCATTTCGAGACAGTTTGATTATTTGAAACCACGGATATTCAGAAAATGTATTATTTGAAAACAATAAAGTTACGTTGTTTTATTGGATGAATATAATCAAAAGAGAGCAAATTCATTGTTTGAAACAATATCGATAGGAACAGTAAATGGTTTAAATACAATTGAAATAAACAAATTTATGGTTTGGAAATAATCTTGACTTCGTTCACTCATTTATTTCGATATAATTTGCTTATTTCAAATAATTTCGTCAAATAAGTTAATTCCCACATGGCGCCTCATAGGCATTGGGCCAAAGAAACTGTCGGAGGAAATATTCAAACAGAAAGGACGTCATGACAAGACGAAGACACGCCGAACGCTGCTGGTGCGTTGCCATAGCATAGACATTGCATCCCGGTGGGGCGGCATTACCGTCCATGGCGGGCAATATTTACATAATGCGTCAATGATTTGAAAAGTGTTGTAGATCAATACCAACATCACTGTGAAAGCAGAGTGGCGAATAAACAGGAAGCAGAAGTCACCGTCGTTCAATAATACACTGACAGGTAATGGGTTTGGTACATAGAGGGTAATGAAATTGTATAACGTTTTTTTCAGAATGCCACTAACTTCGTGAATGTTTCTGAGAAGTACTAATCATCTATAAACGTAATTATTATGAAGTCAAATCATGACTCGATAGCAAACTGATGCTAAGCTCGTCTCCCTCTCAAGCGATGACCCAAAATGAAGGTCGAATTTTCGAATCTCCGAAAACTACAAAATCTTTTTTTACCTTGTCAAACAAAACTGATGGACATGATGTCTAAATCTGCTACAAAATATTAAATTCGAGCATTTCGATAAATTGTGTTAAAGCGCCTTTACTCATTGAACGGAAGTAATTATTTTGATAGGGGCGCTTTACATCACAAACATATCATAAAATTAATCATGACACGACACGACATGACAACATTACATAACATAACAACATAACCACATAACATTACATTACATTACAAAACGTAACAACATAACAACATAACATTACATAACATAGCATAACGTAACATACAACATAACGTAAGGTATATCGTAGCGTAGAATGGCATAAATGGCATAGAATAGCAATGACAATTAAGAAAGGTCCACAACAACAAAATCAAAGGAGTCGTATTGCAGCAACAATTAAGCAGGTTGTCAGACGTATTCGCTTTGCCTTTCGTATCCATGCACGATGCATTGTTTTAAACTGATATCGGTCTATAATTAATAAGTTGCCACCCGAGTTTCCCCCTTCTTGTTACGCCTCGAAAAAATCACTCTGTGCTATGTTTCGTAGGAAATTCTTCATTCATAATAGAATCCTTGGTGCATATTATAATTATTTCAGCATCCTCGTGTATCATTGGAACAGTCGAGCAAGGAAGTGGCTTGCAGGCTTATATAACAAAAGAATTCGAAGTCACCTCTGTAGACGACTGTTAAGGCGCGGCTCCACTTGACAGTTTTCTGTCGAAAGTTTGCTGTCAGATAGTGACTGTCCAATGACTATCCCGTGGAAGTTGTTCAGCTAGTGGCTGTATGACAGCAATAGATAACTGTCCGAAAGATTGTAGGATGGTCAATTTCTGTCGTGTGGAAGTGAGCCACATAGATTATGCAAGTTGGTTATAAAAGTGTCAGACAGTGCCTTTATAGACTAGCACTTGCTCTATTTTGGGATAGAACTGTCGTACAGATCCGTCTAACAGATCAGTGCGAGTTCAACACGAGAAATGGCAGACGAATTTCATGTTGAAGTTGCGGAGAGTGAATGGTCGCAAGATGCGGTCAGCAACCTCATTGAAGGTTACAGAGCGAGGCCTGCACTATGGGATGTCACGTCTGCCGAATATAGAGACAGGTTGAAGAAAGAGGATGCATGGAAAAGTTAGGCGAAGTATTGTAAAAGAGATTAAGTGCAAGTGACGAGAAAAATGCACAACCTGAGAAACCAGTATGCGCAAGAATTAAAGAAAGCCACCAAGAGGAAATCTGGGCAAGGGACTGACGACGTTTACACCCCAAAGTGGATGTACTACAAGGCATTCTCTTTTCTAAGGGGAGTTATTGGAGGACGAAAATCGAAGACCAATTTGGTGAGAATTATCTTTATTTGTTAATTTTGTTACATGATTTCTCTCTTGCAGGTTTATTTCAGTCTCTCATGTCATAAATGCTCTTCATTCCGCCCACTTTAAGGACGGCTTCCTCAAATGAACTTGTACTGCCACGAAACCTCACCCTGGGGTGAGAGGAAGTACTCTCGAAATTCGTGGCGGATGTCTTGTGGGGTTTGAGCATGACGGTTGCTTGTGAATGGCTCGATTTGGAGCAGGTTGTTTGCTGGCATGCCCTCTTTTCGCCATGCTCCAGGGGTAATGACACCAGTAGCCATGTCTTCCATATCGACTGTACCATGTGGAGCGTAGCGTGCGCGCGAGTCTTTCTTCGTGATCATCAAATTATGTAATGCACAGGAAGCCAAAACGATATCCTCTGCTTTCTGTGCATCTACAGCTATCGGCTTTCGAAATATGCGGAAGACGCTGGACATTATGCCGAATGCATTTTCGACGATTCTACGCGCTCTCGAAAGTCGGTAGTTGAAGATGCGCATGCTACCGGGAATGTCTCGCAGAGGATATGGTTTCATTATGTTTTCCCGCAATGGAAAAGCATCGTCGGCCACAAATACAAATGGTACCTTCATATTTCGACCTGGAAGTACCCTTGGTGATGGTAGGCAAAGGGTCTTGTTCTCAAGACCCGAAGATAATGAACACCTGCCGAATATGCCCCCGTCAGCAACCCTTCCATTACATCCGACGTCGACAAACGTAAAGCGGTATTTCGCATCAACCAATGCCATCAGCACAATACTGCGGAACCCTTTGTCATTAAAATAAAAACTCCCAGACGCTGCTGGAGCTTGCATGGTAATATGCTTTCCGTCTATGGCACCGATGCATTGGGGGAAGTTCCACCTTTCAAAGAATTCGGAAGCAAGTTGTAACCAATCATCGGAGTCGGAAGGAAACTGCAAAAAATTAAAAAAATCGTAACTATACATGTACTTGTACCACAATATTCAAACAGAAAAAATATATATTTTCAGGAACAAGAAGAACAAGCGCCAGATGATACGCCAGATGCAACACTATTTAACAAGGACGAGATCTGCACTCAACCTCGAGGATCACCATCTTCCGTGGCCACACCCAACCCGCCACCGTCGAAATCTCGAAAACGAAAGGATGTCGGTCGTGCGTCTGATGAAATCCTTCAGAAGGCATGTGAAGTTATGTCAAGGGAGACCGATGAACTGGACACATTTGGTGCTTTTGTTGCTTCTGAGTTGAGGGAATTGAAATCAGAGTCGAACCGCAAGAAATTGAAACGGGATATTCAAAGGGTCATTCTTGAAGCAGCTGAGAAGGACGATGAAGACGCCGCAGCTATGACAACCACACTGACGCCCAGCACTTCTCGCAGCTCAACTTGCAGTCCTTCGTTGACGGGATTCAGCCAAAAAGAGCAGGGAAACACAGGCCCGGACGACAAGCAAATTCCGAATCAATTTTCCTTCCTACACATGCTTCAGGATCAGACAAACGTCATGTGTAATGATAAGAATAATTAATTGGTGTCACAGAATATAATAGGTGACCGAACACTATATTTTCCATTCATGTCATAATTATATTCAATTCTATCACATGAGATATTGTAAAACATCTCGAGACATTACCTATAGATCTGATGTTAAATAATTATATTCTGTCCAGATGATTTAAAATTATCAGATAAATTTAAAACATCAGATGATTTTAAATCGTCCCATTGAGATGTTTATAAAACATCTTATATATTAAAAAATCTCATTTCATCTCGGCAAACTCCGTATGATCCCGAATGCCTTCGTTACTTTCCAAAAATTACCAACCAATCGCAACCGTGCTTTCATATTCCCTGGGAATTCAAACAAAATGTGGGCGATATTTTAAAATTATCTGTCGGATATTTAATAATCATCTCACCGAAAAGAGTTATCAAACATCTGATCTGATTTGATATAAATCAAATAATTATGACATGAATTCAACTCCAGAGAACACTGCCGTGACCGCCGGTCATACGATTCAGTGGTACCGACTTGCCTTCAGGAATTCCTCCTTGAGTGCCTTGTAAATGGCTTTGCACACTTCAGACACAATACGGGATATCGTTACGGCAGATATACGGAAGAGATACATCAGGCTGACGAATGAATCGCCTGAATTTAGAAATAAAAAGGAAAGTTTAAGAATTTACATGGCCTTCATTTATGAAGTTCTTCATGTCATAATTATTCGATTTATATCACATCAGATGTTTATCAAATATCATATGTTTTTAAAACATCTCACTGGTAATTTTAAATCACCAAGACAAAATTAATTATTTAACATTCAGGGGCCAGTTGTTCAAACAACATTAACAGATAACGTGGCGTTAAGCCAAACTGACGTTATCTTTCTCACACTAGTCCTGTCTCACTTGAAGGATTGATACCAAATTTTAATCTGCCATCTAGAACTTCGATAGCAGGGGTTACATCCTGCAAAAGTCAATTCAGTTGTTACTTCCAGTTTTGCCATGGTTGGTCTCGGAAAGATAACGCCAATCTGTGTTAACGCCATGTTATCTGCTAACGTTGTTTGTACAACCCAGCCCAGATGTTTATAAAATTTATCCGAGATGTTTTATAACATCTGATGTGACAGAAGTGAATAAAATAATGACATAAATGGAACTTCATATTACCGGTTATTCATTGAATTTCAGTTATGTCAGTGGAACTGTGTCTGGTTTGTTTATTGGGAAATAAACCGTGAAATAAAGCAATATTTGGAAAGTTATCACCTTTTTACCTATTTCTTCTGCTGAAATCCCTCAGTGCAGTACCTCATGTACGTGCTCTATTCATGAGATAGTGGGGAAATAAGCACTAGTTGCCAGAAAGCGCAAAGTCACGGCAAGGCGCTCCCTCACTGGAATTGCAGGCCGCATACACGTGTCCTGTTTGTGGATCCTGGGTCCAACAAGCACTGCAAGCTCCTCGAAGTCAACTGCGGAGAGTCTCAAAAAATTGTTGAGACGACTCGAATCTTCCAATCTCAGCTCCCGTAGGAGGCAGTGGTATGCACCGTGTTGCTCCCTTCTAAGAAACCATTCATGTACCCAAAGCTTGTGCCTCCTCTTTTGCCTCCGCTCACGCAGTGTCATGTAAACCACAATCGCCGCGGCGACTTGTTTCCTTCTTGCTGGCAACATGCTGAATGAAGACAGCCACGTGGAAGGTAAATACGGCTGTCAGACAGAAACTATCATACAAAACCACCGTACGTGGATGGCCCTTACGACAGTTGCTTTCGATAGAAACTATCTCGCTCGTTTCCAGAGCTCGCAGACAGTGACTATCTGCGATTTTTTCTTCATAGTGGAAGGGCTATGGATAGTTTTCTGTCGACAGTTTTTCAATTACTGTCGACAGTTTACTGTCATGTGGAGCCGCACCTTAAGACACACTGCTTATCTAGGCTGCAAGCTGGGGATGTATGCAAGTCTGCCACCTACGATTCCAAGAATAAAAAGTGCAAGATTCACACTCATACAAAGAGCGAACAGCCAAGTGACTTCAAGCCGGACAGATATAATACGTATTTGGAGCCAGAGTGTAAAGACGGAGGGGCCAACATGGTGGCCACTCCTCAACCTTCTGGTTGTAAGTAGGAACATCATGATTATATATACCCATGTCGTTTTTACCAGTTCCGCCTAGCATAATATCCAGATTCACTGAAACACTCTTTGCATTGGCTTGGATATTGTTAAAAGCGATTGTTTTGAGTGATTATTATCACAACTCTTAAGACCTAACGTGGAACAATGGTCTTTATTTTGAGACAAGCTTGGGTTTGGGTAATTTCTACTATTTTCGATTCTTCGAAAAGGCTGTGATACTATTATGATTTTCATATCAACCCATCTTTTTTCATCGGGGCATTTGACACTCCCTAGCCCCACCGTTAATTGTTAACAGTTGCTTAGCCACACTGGCATTGTATACCAGCGTACATGTACATTTGGCCTCTTCCGGTTGGTTACTTCCGGGTAGTAAATGGAAGCTATTCCTCTCATTGGGAGATTGGGCATTTGAATGAGATGTTGCAAAACAACATTAATAATAATTCAGCATCGGCTTGCGATGCATCCTTACGTAGCCTGCTGGCAAGGTTTGTTTTGATTGAAAGTGTATCATTATGCTTATTTGACTGTTTAGTCTTATCAATTCCTATAAAAATCTGTTTTGTGGGGGTCGACATCATCAAGATTTTTGCCCTGAAAACCCATTGATAAGACAGTAGAACAATAGGAACGCAGGCGTTGGTGCGAGCGGGCTTTGTTTGAAGATAGAACCCCGTGTATTTGGTTAGACCAGAATTCTTATCTGAACGTGCGGTTTGAAATGTAGTATAGTAACGCATCGCTGTATAGATTTAAGAAATGTACACACATATCCATTAAACTTATGAATCAGGTGTGTATTGAAAACGTATTCAATGATTATATTTTTCAGTTGAAATTTTCAAGCCGTACGAACGAACCGATAGTGATATTCTCAAATCATCGTTCTTTGCCAAACAGTCGTCGCAGAATTCCTGTACTGATGATCTCCCTTTCGCTGCTGGATCCACGAAGGGGCTCTGTGCCTACGGGTGCTTGACAAAAAACTGCACCGGCCTCAAATGGAGTACGAAGGCGGGTTGTTTCCTACACTTCTGTTAATAACGAGACTTAACGCTAATGTTTATCGGAATACTGTCAGTATCTGTAATGCTATTACAGTGTATCGTTTACATATACTCGAGTTTCGGACGCCTAACTTCCACTGTAGTAAACCAGTGTATGTGTACATTTTGTCAGGCCAACGACGGGAGTAAGTTACTTTCCTGATTGACCAGCAGCGTCAACGGCAGTGGCTTGAATAGAAGGCCTAACATTCGCAACATTACGGGACTAGAAATGTTCACTATGTAAAGATCTGGCTGGACGTTAGGAGTGAGAAACTCGAATAAGTATATGTACTAGCATATAGCAAATTCATTTAGGTGCATGCAATCATATTTTTCATTGACTACTAGTATTTGAAGATTGCATGGCAAGGGCACTTGATTTTCTACATTGGGAGAAAAGCCTGTAGGCTAGGCCTACATACTCTCGTCAACGAAAAAAACACGAAAAGCTATCGAGGCAGTTCCATGGGAATCCTAGGTCATGGAAAGGGTATTTGGAATACTTTAAACCACCATGAATACAAACAACAAAATGACTATGGCTAATGATAAGTCTGCTGGCTATTTTTATGTTGGTTTTATGTTGGAATTGCGTGCGCATCGTGTAAACCTCGAACTTGGGATGCGTATTTTTCCTTACTTTGCCAAACCAGCCGAATCACAACAAGCCGCTTCATGTAAACAAAGTTAGTGTACTAAGTGCATTAACATTGCAATGTCGCTGCTCGGATCGTTCCACTAATGTGTTCTTCAGGACCAGTAAAATTTAAGCACCTCACTTTCGCACCAAGCACTACTAAACTATGTAAACATTTCTTATTTACATGAACAGAAGAATACATAATTATATATAACAGTTCAATGTTACTGTAAACAATTAATATCATATCTTGAAAAGCACCCAAGTTTTAAAGAAATACTTAATTAATACTTAATTTCCTTTGAAAATCCGATGAAGTAAGCATGGTGGAACCGATTGCGAAATTAAAGACTAATGTCACCAGTCTTCAAATGAAAATGCTCATGTTCATCCGGCTCTCACTTCGAAATATCCGGCATGCAAGAAAGAATTTACGGTCATCATCAGGTCATGTAAGAAAAGCGGCGGCAAAACAAAAGCTATGCATGTAGTTTTGGGGTAGAGCGATGACACCGGGTACCCTTTCCGATAAAAATGTCCGATATATAAGCAATATGAAAAATAGCATCGCAAAGCGAGCATAACCCCTCAGCCTATTAAGGTTGAAGGTGAGATAATGGTGAAGTTGGCTTAGTAGAGTGGCTAGTTTGCATATGGAAATTAAAATTGTGGAAACCTATTTTGAGGATGTGAGCGTGGCGGCCATATTGAATCGCGCTGATTTTCGAAAGGAACCTTCCCCTTACAAAACTGCATTAGGCCTACACCCACTAAAAATTGATTCCATCCTCCAAGCCGTTCTCCTCGAAATTGACGGAAACCGATTTCAAGCACGTTACCCTGGTGACCATATTGAGAATCAGAACGAGCCGGTTTTCGATAGGAACCTTCCTCTAGTCACCCCCAACGTACATACCAAAAATGAATTTGATCGGAGGAACGGTTCTCATCGAAATTGACGGACACCAATTTCAAACACGCCGCCCTGGTGGCCATATTGATAATCGGAACAAGCCCGTTTTCGAAGGTAACCTTCCTCTAGTCACCCCCAATGTACATACCAAAAAATGAATTGATTGTCAAAGCCGTTCTCCTAGAAATCGACGGAAATCAAGTGGCAGACGCCCGCCCGCCCGCCCGCCCGGACGGCGCACGTGACGACAATACAATATCTATCTGATTCCAAAATGTATGTTAAAAGGCCTAGCACTATCAAGTCCAAATATATAATTATGCAGTGTTTCTGGACACTGTAACATGCCCTCCCGTCGAAGAAGAAGAAGACGCGTCCCCGCGTCTAGGCGCGTCCTCGCGTCCTGGAAGACTATTGCATGCACAATACCGAATGAGATGAAGCGATTACCAACCAAACGGGAGTTGCGAGTATGGGTGCAGTATATCTCGTTGAACGTAGTACTGTTATAACGGCGTCCCTCTGCATGTCAGCACATCCAAGAGCACTAGCTATATAACGAAGTTCAAGGAGTCAGGTTACAGAAAATACACTGGCTATTACGTCAAAACGCACTGTTGATCACGTACTCATATGTACGAGTATTTACGACGGAGTAATGTCCTTTCGAACGTCGTTGATTCCACGACAGCCGCAAGACGGTATTGGACAATGCCTGTTAAAATGTTGTATCGTCGTCTTGATCGATGAGAGTATAACTGTCGGCTGCAGGGCAGATTGATGAAAAGTTCGAGATGAACATGACCTGACGGTTCGATTTGGAATAAACTCCACTAATTCGCATTGGTGCAAGCAACAGCGTCCTTCCCAGAGTTGATGACTTGTCCTCGAAACAAAAGGCCAGGTGGTTCTGAAACTAAGCTAAATATATTTAAGACACTGGGTTTCAAATTTGACAGGAGCACTCTCAAAAGTGCAATGAACGGTAGAAAAATGACAAAGTCGCACAGTCCTTACGCGTGCCTTATTCCGAGTACTGATTGAACTAATTCTCAAATACACCAATGTTCCCCTTTTAAACTAAACTTAGATCACGCCTGATGATCAATGCTGATTAACGGCACTAATACATGCCTCACTGAATACTTAATGCACATATATCTAGACAATCTTACAAGAGAAACAGTAACCAACTGGAGTTCAATCCAACCGATAATGGAGATAAAAGTTTCGATCATGGACTGATGACAAAATATACAAATAGTGGTAAAAGTTAAGGAGAAACAAAAACTTTCCGCAGTTCAATGCAGTGCAACCAATGAAAAATAGCAATGTGGATTTATACTTCCAGATATTCTTACTGGATCACACTCAAAACCGTTCTATACGAAGCCCAAATTCACGGCGCCGGACTCTTCTGGTCGGCGACCGTAATAAAAAAACCCAATACAATACCACTGTCGTCCTCTTCTCTGAGTAACGAACATATTCAGAATCCAGGCTAAAAAAACACTATCGGCTGTCATCCATTATTTCATTTCCTTTATATTCTCCCCATTGCTACTCAAACTCGTTCCGTTTGCTAAAATTGACAGGTTTAAAAGCATAGATACATCACACATAAGTTAGAATAATTCGAAGGAAACAATAGATCTAAAATGAAACCAGTTCGCTGCAATACCCAAAGCATAAGCATGAATAATGCACAATACGACCATGATAAGATTTTTCATAACTTTAAGCGCTAACCAATAAAACACTCTCAAGAGTTCTACACCTCGTGAAAAAGAAAATTAAGTATTCCAATGCACACTACGTTTATCAATATCTCAAATCGATTCAACCCGTATATATCAGTTCAAAGATGTTGCAAGCAGAGTTTAAAAACATCAATCAAATTTATGTGGAAGCGTGTACGAATTTTAAAATCAATAAAAATAATGATCCTTCAGCTCTCACCGCTGACCTAACTACGCTCTGCTACCATGTACGCCGCACGCTTGATACGGGATGTTGGTTCTAATATGGTGGGACAAACCCATCAGTCGATACCCAGTTCAACGTTAGGTTAGCCCCTCCAGAGGCTGTAAATCTTGACCTGGCAGTTTATAAGAATAGTGACTGCCGGTCGTCAACAGAGAGGTCCGAAAGAACCAACTAAACAACTTGATATAGATTTCATACTTTTCATCAGGCAATTTACAACTATAGGATAAGAGGGATAGAGTGAAGAGTTCCGAATTAGGCCTGGGAGAAGATAGAAGAGGAGACAGGAGATGTCCTACCTTTGCCATGGAGTCATACCAGGGACGGGCACACACATGAACAGTTTATAAGAGCTCACAGCTCAGAAACGCTGCTGGGGAATTCGGGGGAATTCAGTTACCTGTAGAAATCAGCCGCGTCCCATGGCATGCGTCCATCGCCCAGGTCGGTCGAAGGGAAAAAAGCCGCGATCTCTAGTTCGTGGTCGATATGTTACATATCGGGAGTCAACCGTGTCATCAGACCATATGAAATGACCAATCAGAAAGTGCCAACGCATTAAGTTAAAAGCCTTGAACGATACACTAGTGATAAACGCATGTTGTTATTACCTGAATCACTATTGGCTAACCTTGATAGATATCAGATTGGCTATCGCAATTAAATATTAAACCATCTGCCTGATTCCAAAATGTATGTTAAAAGGCCTAGCACTATCAAGTCCAAATATATAATTATACAGTGTTTCTGGACACTGTAACATTCACCTCAAATCATGCAGCACTCACAAACACAAAATCAAAGCTGCCCTTAGAAATTGGTAGACACCGGGATGTGGATACATTTTATCTGATGATCGAAGCAAAAAACAATTTCGTTTATTCTCAATAATCTGGCTCTTCATCTAAAAACTGCAAAATCATCTTCCTTCTTACTCTGTTCAATTTCAGCTAATTGTCCAAGTCCTACTTGTTGACCTTCATTGTCGCCAATAATTGAGCAGATCTCCAGCTCCAATAGCAGTGCGCACAGCATCAGCACTGATCTTCTCCAAATACAAGCTGATTATTTTCACAACTTCTCGAAGTTCGATTTGGGGACTTTCCCTATCATCCTCGATGTCACCTAAAACTGGGCTGCATGCATAATAAGCAGTAAATTGTGACACTTACCCCCATGAACGATGTCCTCCGGCAGGAACAGTTTCATGAGATCAGAAGGAAGTGGTTCGTAGGAAATACATTATGGGTAATCCCCTATTCATGACAATTGGACAACAGTGACATCAAGAAGTCATGTCCTTTTCACAGGGAAAGGTTTTCTCGGCCACCTATTTTATATGATGGGCAATTTCAAAGTGGATTTAGTTTTTTAATATTCCAAGCTTTTAGGGCTTTTATGTAGCAACAATGCAACCTTGGAAACACTGAGCAACACCTATCAGACCTAATGCCTTATTTGAAAAATCTGTCCGTTCAGGACTGCTGCAAAAAATGTACAACGTTCCCGATATTAACACTTACACCAGCTACAAAATCACCCAACGGACAGCCTCAATTAGATATAATTATGCTGACTGCGAGTAAACTGACACTCTAACTGCAGAGCACGAGCACTAGCGGCTCTAATTACAAAACTACCGTTCTTTCTCGCTAAGCCAATTCCATTAGTTACCATATAATATTTCCGTTGAGATAGCTGGGGACAAAGAGCTCCTCAGATAGGACATAGCCATTTGCAACAGTTCGTTCCTGGGCCGGTGAGTAGACTCAGCATCACGTCCATACCGATCTACCGTCTTTTGTGCGTATACCATCCTCCACCGCCGGTAAATTCCCCTTGATCGGCCGACAGAACGGCTGTTACTACATTATCGGTTGTCGCCACGTCCAGCAAAATGTTTATACTTATAATATCATTAACAACGCAAATATATCAATAACTTGGTCATAAGACTAACTGTTTTTTTGTCAGTTTTTACGATTTCCAAAGTTAATATTTTTTGAAGTACTTTCTTTGTAATAAACAAACTTTATATTAATTAACGTGGTGTGTAGAAGGGGGACGTGCGGAGAATAGCAGAGCAAGGTAATCCCTGTTCATTCCCTTCCTTTAATACACGTCCATATCGCGACAATACACTCGTGGGTCTCGGAGGAGACACGCACTGAGGGCCCTCGTCGATAGTGGACATGATGGAAGACCAGTGTTCAAAAGTAATCATGGTTATTGCTTGGGCGATTCCAGGTATGCTTACCTGACACTAATCCACTGTGCGTGTTGTAAAGGAGAAGGGTAACCTGATCCTAAAGCGTCCCTCAAAGATGTGTGTTTACAAAGGAAGCTGTTTGGACGCTATAACATGACAGTTTGTTTAGGGGGTGGGACTTTCTTTTGTTGAGGTGTTTTCATTTCAATCAAAGGTTGCACAAAAGGTTTTTAACTTTAACAATTTTCTTAGTTTAGCAATCGTGTTAAATCGAATGGACTCACATGTAATTGAAGGACACGTTGGCATGATTTGACTTTTGTTAAGTTATCGCCTTATTCGACATAAAGCTAAGTCTGTGCACATGGGCACGGGAAGGTAATGAAGTGATCATGAGATGGGCGATCGTTTTTTGAAGACTCTGATGAACGAAATTCGTCAAATGATTATTAGATGAACAATCTTTTTTACTGACTCTGAAAAAAATTTGGCAACTACAGCTCCTTTGAATCAAACAAAAAGGGTAAGTTAATCGATTTATGTTTGTTACATGTAGTAGTCCTATGATTTGCACTCTTTGCACTCTTTTTCCCCGAGTACTTTCATTCAGAAGTGGCAATTATCAGCAAAGAAAAAGTCATACGGGAATAGGGAACAACATATGGCAGTTTAAGTTTAATATGATACTTTATTTTTCAAACATCTTTGCATATAAAAAATAGTTAACTTCCGAAAGCTGAAGCAATGCATTAATAGTCCTGGGATACAACGATTAAGCATTCAGAATACAAAGAATTCAAAGAATGGCGGCACTGTGGCAGTGAAAGTACAAAAACGAGTATCAATAATAATAATACACGACATAATGATGAGAGAAAGGATTTTCGGCTGTGAATAAATCAATCAGGTCTGAGGTCAACAACAATGGCCAATAAATCTTACTGGAAGGTTGCAGGACTAAAAAACAAGTGTTAAAACTAGAGTGCTCTGAGCCATGGAGTAATACCGCCAGCTTGGAGTTCAGATTTAGGTAATTGAAGAATTCGAAGTCGAAGTTTGGCAGTATGGTATGGTATAGTATGGTAGTCATGCTACATGTTTCATGTATAAAATTTACTCGTTGATCGGGTAGAAAAAACAACAACTTATTTGTGGATCTGAATCAATACGATTTTATTTGCACGCACCAACATGATACCAAAAGACATAAAGGCTCTTACATCATCCAGCGCGCGATTGATACTGGTCGCCCTTTTAACACGTGAATGATAAAACAATCAGTGAACTGCTGATAACACTAAGATTTCACCGGAAAACCATCATTTACTAATCCAACTACTACACACCTAGCTCCACCATTTCAGTGACACTATGACAATATATCTATTACAATATTAATTTTAATTAAAGCTGTTAAGACAAGGTTGCTATTCTGGTCCGCGATTACATTGAGGAGGATAAGAAAAACGGTCGAGAGCTCTCTAGCCGGGGCGGGAGCCGGCGACGAGGAACGGTCACATTCGCGTTTTTTTATTTATGTATTTGTACCACAACTAACATAGAATGTGCATTTTATGCTGAAAATTGACGATTTCCTGTGAACTAGTTCCGAAGAAGTTGACACATAATCAATAAGCTCGCGCAATTATACTATTTAACCCCAAGACGAATTACCTCCGATACTTAGAAACAATGTTACTGCTCAGATTTGAAACGATTGACTAACATTTAGAACTCGTTATTTAGCATAAATGAATATATACAAATATCGAAGTTCGTTTAAAACGATGTTCGTTTATGTTCGTTTGACTTTCGTTCGACGCAATCGTTCCTGGGAGCAAACAAAACACCCCACAACCGTTTCACAGGCGTTTTCTAAATCGTTTGAGGTTCATTTTGTGTTTCGTTTAGTGTAAGTTCGTTTTGAAAAGCGTTTGAAACGAAATCAAAGTGGATATGATCCCTTATTACTGCACTCTTCGAAAGGAATAACTACCAAAACCTGTGAAACTGAAGTGAGAAATCTCAGCGGACCAATGATTCCTGCCTGATTCTCCCCTCTATCTTAGGAAACAGGTAACACGAGAACATCAGCACAGACACCATGGAAACCACAGAATCGGATATCGTTTTGACAACCACAGGGCTTCGAAAGCCATATTCTGCATACGAGATATTTTTAATGCTAACCTTAAGACTCGTCGTTACCATCCCTGGCATTATCGGAAACGCACTTTGTTTAGCTGTATTCAGGCGCCAAAAGAGGTCGTCGTCGGCGTATTTCTTCCTCCGGGCCTTGGCTGTGTGTGATATCATGTACATCTTCTTCTATTTTGTACTGGATGTGCCGGATCGTGTGATGGCTCAAGTGAAGGGAGTTCCGCTCCATGGTGTGTATAAATCCTTGGAGAGCTATGTCATTCTCATGTTTCCAATCGTCAATGTTTTGGAGATGTGGAATGTTTACGTCGTTGTCGCAGTATCCATAGACAGGTAAGGACAAATCTCAACGTGGTTTACCCGTCGGCTAAATGATATTCTATGTTGTCCCTCACTGCCCTTTCTCCTAGAGTCAGTATTAGCAAAATAAATACCGATAATGCTTGTAACTTTACCTCATTCAGAACCCAATGCGTCCAGATCAGTGACACTCGTTCAACGGCCCGGGAACTGTCTTATGGTGTGCCTCAGGGATCTGTGCTTGGCCCTATTCTGTTTCTCATTTATATCTTACCGCTAGGACATCTTATTGACCAAGGATTCACTCTCCGCCATGGTTATGCTGATGACACCCAGCTATATATCGCCCTACCGATTCGCTCGGCGGACCAGCGGATACTCCATCTTGAGGACTGTCTTCACTCTGTCCAGAAATGGCTGACCGAGAACAAACTAAGGGCAATCCTGCCAAGACTGAAGTCAAGCTCTTTGGGTCACAAAATTCTCTGAACTCACTTAACATTCATACCCTGTCAGTTGCTGGCACGGAGGTTATTGTTACAGCAGACCCTGTCAGAAACCTTGGAGTCATGTTCGATCAGACACTGTCTATGTGTTCACATGTGAACCGGGTGGTTCAGTGTGCAACATTTCAACTCAGAAATATTGGGCGCATGCGAAGGTTTCTGACAGAGGCTGCCACTAAACTTCTTGTTCACTCAACAGTAATATCCAGGTTGGACTACTGCAATAGTCTGCTTGTTGGCATTGACGATAAGGTGTTGAATAAGTTGCAAAAAGTGCAAAATCTTGCTGCACGCATAGTTACAAGGTCACGTAAATCTGACCACATCACCCCAGTCCTTAGGTCTCTCCACTGGCTACCTGTTCACCAGAGAATCCAATTCAAGGTTCTTCTACTAGTCTTTAAATCTCTGAAGGGACTTTCACCCACTTACATCTCAGAACTCCTGCCATTGTATGTGCCTGGACGATCGTTGAGGTCTGAAGACAAATGTCTTCTCAGAATCCCCAGGTTTCGCCTTCGGACATATGGTGGCAGGAGCTTCACAGTCCAAGCATGCAGGCTGTGGAATAGCCTCAGTCCTGATCTGCAGAATGCAGTTAGTGAGCAAATCTTCAGACGGTGTCTTAAAACGCACCTTTTTCGAACTTGTTTTGGACCGCATTAGAGCAATTCTAAATTGGATTTTGCGGGTATAAATGTAAATTTTATTATTATTATTCTACCTATACAGTATTCGCCAGTGCACAACCAATTAAAGAACGGGAAGTCTAGATCCCTTAGAGTGGAACGCCGTTCATAATAACTGGTGTTCCAGGAAAGTAGAAATGCAGTTATACATAATGCCGTAGAGCAGTTATTATGCATAAAGATTTGCTGAAATTTGGTGTTTATAGTATGTGTATGTCTGTCAACACAACGGCATTGTTTAAGTTATGTTATATTCAGGACGTAATCAAACGATTGGAAATATTTAAATCAAATTACAACTTTCAAATATTTAACGAACGGCGTAGGCCTTTAAATCAATTACTTGCTGTTCACTCTTTCCGCGGGAATCTGGTCCCTACATTTTTGTCTCTCTAAATTTCACTTTTGCTGCCCCCGGACCAGAAAACAGCTTTGCCCTTTAGCTCCTGAGGTATCGGCAAACTCAGCGTGGATGTGGCAAAAATCTTTTTAAATGAGCAGGGGGTTTCGGTGAGGCTTTCGACCGATGGTAATTTTTGCTCTTTATTGTCTCGGGCGTTTCAGGAGCTAATGGGTTAATATTCCAAGCGCTCTCTCTATAGGACACACTCATTATCTGATCACTCACGAAATTACCTACGGCGATTTTTTAAGATGTCATAGAAAGAGGAGATAGCGTCTCACAACTTCCAGTTCTTTAGAAGGGATGGTTACAATTCGGAAGTTGCAAAATGCAAATGAATTTGGAGATCGTTCTGGTCGTCGTGAGATCATAGACGAAGTTGTAAGACTATGTATCCCCTTCAATATCCCAAAAAGATTAATAAAAAAGTGTTTGTTTCATTGATGTGAACGCTACACATCACCGTTGGTCTGGTTTGCCATTCAATTACTTTATTTCAGGTACATCCATATATGTATGCCACTGAAAGCAAAGTCGATGGACACGCGCAAGTATGCAAAGATTGCCGTTATTGGGACATTCTTCTTCTCTCTGATTTCTATTATGCCAAAGATTTGCAGAAGATACACTGAATGGGTATGGAATGAGAAAGAAGAAGTATACGAAGCTTGGATCATGACCCGACAATATGGAAAAACGAGCACATATTTTGTATGGTTTTATGTCTACGTTATGCTCGTGATACACTTGATACCACTGTTTGGCATTTTGATACCTGTCAACGTGGCTGTCCTGCGTGGATGGAGAAGAATGCGACAGGAACAAGGTACAATAAAATCAACAAAGAATAAAGAAGCCAGGAAGAACGGTACCAAACTAACTATTGCCATGGCGAACATTTTCATCCTGCTTCGGCTCCCAGCATGCATTACCATGTTGCTCACTCAGCTAGAAGGCATGGGATTCATTACAACTTATGAAATTGATGATTTTTCTCGCTGGACCAATTTCTTGAGTAAATTAAATTCAACTGTAAATTTTTTCATCTATGTTTCGGTGGGTAAATCGTTCAGAAACACGTTTATGGACATGTGTCGCCATTGCTTCGGCGGCGCCCCCTTGCGTCACAAATAATACGTCAACTCTCATGACTGGAAGTGACACCTTAACCTTCATCAGGGAGTCGAATAAAAGTTAGTGTTCGTGTTTTATTCATCATCAAAGAATGGTCTTTGATCAGCTTCATTGATTTAAATGCACATCTGGTGCTATATGGGTAATGAAATAAGGACAATGTTATCCGTTGACGTTGCTTAGGCCAAAAATGATATCCCTTGCGCAACAACGTAGCTTTTAGTTGTTCGGTTGCATATGGACATGGACATGTCAATCACATAGTTTACAAAATTTGGTAGATTTCCGATACGAAGACATGTAAGAATACACAAACGAATGATTGTCACAAGACATACAATTATAATATGCGTATCAAAATATACTTTGTTCTGACTCTGAGGTAGACACAAACGGTATGATAAACTGAAAATGCTGAAGTGAACACAATCACATAGTTTACAAAATTTGGCAGATTTCCGATTCTAAGACATTTAAGAATACACAAACGAATGATTGTCACAAGACATACAATTATAATATGCGTATCAAAATATACTTTGTTCTGAGGTAAAAAGTAATGTTAATCAAAATACTTTGTTTTAAAAATAATGATTTGTACATGTATAAAATTACAATGTAGTAAACATACATACGTTGTATGTTGACAGATTACGTAACACAAAATAAAATAATATCACTTTGATTGAGTTACAGATTTAGTAATGTCCAATAGTTTTGGGGCAGTAATGTTTTTCCTTCTCTTTTCTTAACCCTTTCCTTCCCCAAATAATGGAACCTATTTCTACTGGGTTATTACTCTTTTCTGAGGGAAAGCATCCCAGAATGCTTCTTAACTCAAAGTTTGGCTGCATTTCATGCACTTTTCTGGTACTGAGGCACCCTGAAAGATGAAAAAGGGCCATAAACGGGCCAGTTTCTAATGGACAATGCATAAGAGAGAAATTTGCTTAAAATTGACACCTTCATAATTTCCCGGGAAATGACTTCCCTGTCACCCAACTTTGGGTAAAGCATAATTATGGGATGTTTTTCCCCAGAAAAGAGTAATAACCCAGTAGACATTGGCTTCTTTATTTGGGAAAGGAATGGGTACTAAGAACAGTAAAGGAAAAATGTTATTGTCCAAAAACATTTGTACAGTACTGTACATGTACAGAAAGCACAATAAAAACATGAATCATCATCATCAATAATCATTGCTTGCAATAGTAAATCAACAGATTCAACACTTGACTCAATAACTGTGTCAGCATTCAGAAGGAGTTCAACTGGATCAGAATTGTACATTTTCTTTGAGGGCACTTGTGCCGTGTAATTCTTTATGACATAATCACCATTTTCCTTCATTTGTCTTTCGATGTCTTTGGACGCAGCACCCCAGGATATAACTCTTCTTGTTGCAGTCGGGTCTTTGACTACCGCCCTATAGTATGGTGAGCCTTTCGTCGTCTGGGCAGCCTTAGTTGGGGATAGTATCTTTACTCTTATTGGTCCTGGATTCTGTTGAGTAATATTGACCAATTCTGAGATCCCTGAAATAAGAAATCATTTTTCTTCAAATTTTCGGACTAGTATCATTGAGCAAGAAATTGCAAGTTCAGGACTCGGCATGCATGGTGTAGTGATGAGGGTGTCTCAGTCTGGCTAGTGGTCGGACTCGGATGTTCCAGGTTCGATCTTTGGGCAGGTGTCTTTGCCTTGCTCAGCGGTGGATACAGAGGGGGGAGCCCTAGTCCTGCGCCCCCTCTTATTTTGACACATTCTTTGATTTTGACCATTATAAATCATTGTAATTCACGAGGAAATTGATGGAAAGAACCTAGGGCGCCCCCTGTTTTCAGAGAAAACTCCATCCACCCTTGTTTCTTGCCTCACTCAAGCCAGGGTATAAATAGGTACCAGTTGGAAAGTGCCCAGGTGGAGCAGTAAATGAGCACCCCTGAGAATTACTGAAATATTTCAGGAATAGACTGAGAGTAAAGTATTAAGTTACTGAGGACTGCAGACTATGTACTAGTACATGTATCTGTACTTTACTTTTGTTTTTATTTTTGATCGTTGCCCCCCCCCCCCCCCCCCTTCTGGCCAAGGCATAAATCGCAGTACATCCATTATCGAAAGGAATCTATGTCTACTGATGGTCAATTATGCGTACATGAACATTTGAATTGATTCCACCCTTCTCTTCGAAATGCCTGGAAGCCAAAAACAATTGACAGACAAACAGATGGTACAGGTGATGAGCCAAGTGTTGTCGAAAGCTGAAACTGAAATTGATGGGATAAACAGTAAAATCTTGAAAAGCATTACTCACCTTTTCCAGTTGGTGTGTTGGTTGCACCAGACATTTCTTGATCATGAAGAACATCTGAAAACGTACGAAAACATCACAAGTAGGCCTATATACTGTTTAACTGAGCGATTTTAGGAGTAGACGTTATTTCCCTTCAATTGAGTATCACACTTTTGCAACCTGCACATGCCAACCGAACATTTGCCACTGAATTTTGCCCAGCCGGACATTTGCCAACCTATCCAAAGATTTCAGACCTCCAAAGCCGAAGGGCTTGTTATTTCTAATCTTTGGCCCCCTATTGGCCAAGACGTGAATTGCAGTACACCCAATATTGAAAGGAATACTGATGGTCAATGCGCTGCCCATGAAAACTTTGTAGCAACTCCACTTCTTCTCTTCAAAACATCTGGAAACCAAAAACAATTGATTGACAGACAGATGGTACAGGTGACGAGCCAAGTCGTGCTGAGGGCTGAAAAGGAAAATACATACAGGACACACAAAATCGGATTAAAAAGTAGTAGTACTGACCTTTTTTAGTTGGCGTGTCGTTTGCACTGGAGGACATGCTAGTAGATCCACTCAATTCGGGTCTGTGAAGTTGGCTCCCAGTTCCCAGTTCCCAGTTCCCAGTTCGCAGTTCCTTATTCGTACCCAAACATGGGTACGAATAAGGAACTAGGAAATGGGCTAAGCATTTCCCAGTTCCCAATTCAAATTTCTTTCAAATATTAACACTCCAAAATTCGATAACTCAACCCTTTCTGACTCCATTTCCCAGTTCAAAATGCCAGTTCCTTATTCGTCTTAACTCATTTTAACCCTCTATAAGTCCATTTCCCGATTCAAATGCTGGCTCCCGATTCAGCTACAAGTCACGTTAACCCTTTCTGACTCCATTTCATTCATTTGCAAGTCACTTTAACCCTTTCTGACTCCATTTCCCAGTTCAAAATGCCAGTTCCTTATTCATCTTAACTCATTTTAACCCTCTATAAGTCCATTTCCCGATTCAAATACTGGTTCCCAATTCAGCTACAAGTCACTTTAACCCTTTCTGACTCCATTTCCCGGTTCAAAATGCCAGCTCCTAATTCGTTTTAACTCATTTTAACCCTATATAAATCCATTTCCCTATTCAAATACTGGCTCCCGATTCAGCTACAAGTCACTTTAACCCTTTCTGACTCCATTTCCCAGTTCAAAATGCCCAGTTCCTTATTCGTCTTAACTCATTTCAACCCTCTATAAGTCCATTTCCCTATTGAAATGCTGGCTCCCGATTCAGCTGCAAGTCACGTTAACCCTTTCTGACTCCATTTCATTCATTTGCAAGTCACTTTAACCCTCTCTGACTCCATTTCCCAGTTCAAAATGCCATGGATCGAGTTTGTTTACAATATGCAGTGCCATCTTGGAAAAACCGTGACGTCACCGCGGTATCGTCCTTGATTTGCAAGTCACTTTAACCCTTTTTGACTCCATTTCCCGGTTCAAAATGCCAGCTCCTTATTCGTCTTAACTCATTTTAACCCTCTATAAGTCCATTTCCCTATTCAAATACTGGCTCCCAATTCAGCTACAAGTCACTTTTAGCCATTCTGACTCCATTTCCCAGTTCAAAATGCCAGTTCCTTATTCGCCTTAACTCCTTTTAACCCTTTATAACTCTATTTCCCGATTCAAATTCTGTCTCCCGATTTAGCTACAAGTCACTTTAACACTTTCTAAGCCCATTTCCCGGTTCAAAATGCCAGTTCCTTATTCGTCTTAACTCATGGGCCGCGTTTTGGAATTTCTCCAAAATTGGTAAACAATCGTTGAAGAGGAATCGATGATGCCGGTAAAAATTGACCAATATTACAGCCTTGCCTCTATCTTGACCTAACTTGAAAATAGTACACATGCCTACGGCCTATATAATGTATGCTATTGCGTGGCCTACTTACTGACATAGACTCCCTGTAGCCAGGTCAGAGCTAGCTATCCGTCCAATTTCAACTTAAGCTAAAAAAATTGCAATGCATCAGGTGTGGATATACCGCCTATCATGTGATGTCCAGTATAGCATGAAGCATGCTGTTTTATCTTTATCCTGTTCTGTTAACACACAGACCATGCATACCTTGGCCTAGGAATTTTATTACGCAATGGAAGATTAAGGGGATGTCAGCAGCAGATTAGGCTAGTTGCCCTTCGCCCTTCCTCGATCTACGATCAAGTCAGAAAGGGTTAAAGAGACTTGCAAATGAATGAAATGGAGTCAGAAAGGGTTAAAGTGACTTGTAGCTGAATCGGGAGCCATCATTTGAATAGGGAAATGGAGTTATAGAGGGTTAAAATGAGTTAAGACGAATAAGGAACTGGCATTTTGAACTGGGAAATGGAGTCAGAAAGGGTTAAAGTGACTTGCAAATGAATGAAATGGAGTCAGAAAGGGTTAAAGAGACTTGTAGCTGAATCGGGAGCCAGCATTTGAATAGGGAAATGGAGTTATAGAGGGTTAAAATGAGTTAAGACGAATAAGGAACTGTCATTTTGAACTGGGAAATGGGCTTAGAAAGTGTTGAAAACAATCATCAACGTTTGCACAGAAAAATGCCATCAAAGTCATCCTTTAGCTAACTTTGCAATGCTGGCCCAGGCCTACTATTCAAGATGGCAGCCGAAATAAAATACACAAAACTTGGTTCACGCCAAGTTGATTCTAATCAATACATATAATCCTAATTACTACAGCAAAACTGAGGGCATATATGGGTGAATTCAGACCTATTATGTAATCTTCGCACGTTCCGAAAGCTGTCTGGGGTGAGGAACTGGGCTGTTTATTGGGATAGCATTTAATACTTATGGAGGGGTAAAATGACGAATAAGGAACTGACATTTTGAACTGGGAAATGGAGTCAGAAAGGGTTAAAGTGATTTGCAAATGAATGAAATGGAGTCAGAAAGGGTTAAAGTGACTTGCAAATGAATGAAATGGAGTCAGAAAGGGTTAACGTGACTTGCAGCTGAATCGGGAGCCAGCATTTGAATAGGGAAATGGACTTATAGAGGGTTAAAATGAGTTAAGACGAATAAGGAGCTGGCATTTTGAACTGGGAAATGGAGTCAGAAAGGGTTAAAGTGACTTGCAAATCTATACTATAATGCGCGTTGTGGCCGCTAAATAGGAGGCGATTTTTGTTTCAAAATTGGGCCTCGGAAATGCGTCGAATTCTTGCAACGTTTGGCTTCGTAGGTGTGGATCATAAGTAAGAGTGTCACTGAGGGTGTCATACGTCGAATATCTTGGTGGTTTTGGAATAAATAACAACTTTTCAGAGAGCACGTCGACTGGAGAGCTCCGCTCATTCTCAAAAGCATACACAAACTTCACGCATATTCTCTCTGCCACATCAATATTAGCTTCCAGCACGTATGTAGTGCTATACAACCTGGTCCATGGTGCAGGGTATTAGCAGGGAGATTAATGATCAGCCTATTCTATTTTAGTTCTATTCGAGAAACACTGACCGGAGTGATAAGGCAAATTCTGCAGGGTGGCCTACCGGAACATGCAGTCAGGGTATCAATAAACAGTTATGCCAGGATGGACAAAATATGTACAGTGGCCAGCGCTTGCTCTTTGATTTATTCTTTACTGATTGATGTTGTCAGTTTGAATTGCGTTCTGCATCTCTCCATGCGCCTGGCTTTGGTCCGACAGTGGTATTGGGTACGGGAGTGGGTAGGTGATATGCCTAATATGTGAGGCCCTTATTTGGAACAGGACCTGCTGTCACTGGTCTCAATGCATTGTGCAAAATAGCGTACTCCAATCAATCTATTGGGGGTTGCATGTAGATAGCAGCAATAAGTCCCTAAATGCAGTTCATTTCGTGTTTAACCTTTGATAAAACTTCAGTAACGTTAGAAATTTAATGTAGTTCAATCATCGTGCCCATTTAACTGATGTATATTACATTTCAACTTTGCCCGCTCCATGGGTATATGCTAGTGAATGAAATGGAGTCAGAAAGGGTTAACGTGACTTGTAGCTGAATCGGGAGCCAGCATTTGAATAGGGAAATGGACTTATAGAGGGTTAAAATGAGTTAAGACGAATAAGGAGCTGGCATTTTGAACTTGGAAATGGAGTCAGAAAGGGTTAAAGTGACTTGCAAATGATTGAAATGGAGTCAGAACGGGTTAAAGTGACTGTAAATGAATCGGGAAATGGAGTTATAAAGGGTTAAAACGACTTAAAATGAATAAGGAGCTGGTATTTTGAACCGGGAAATGGGTCAGAAAGGGTTAAAGTCACTGATAGTTGAATCGAGAGCTTGGTAGGAAAGGGTTAAAACCACCAAGTTGAGTTATCGGACTGTGGAGGGTTAATATTTGAAAGAAATTTGAATTGGGAACTGGGAAATGCTTAGCCCATTTCGTACCCAAACACACCATGTTTCAAAATGGGTACGTATAACGAACTGGGAACTGGGAACTGGGAACTGAGAGCCAACTTCACAGACCCACTCAATTCTTCTATCTCTAGATCATGAAGAACATCTGAAAACATTAAAATGAAAGAGTGCTGGGAATGTATTGAAGTGAAATGAGACTTGATGAGTCATGAGATGGAGATATATCATCTGGCCACATGCTCGACTACTCCATAGCCACACTGTTGATGAAAATTGGCCAAGCAGATTTCGAGATATCAAAATTCACAATGCATTATTCCATTAGAATCCATGCGTGATAGGACAAATGCCTACTATTGAGAAGGGAAGATCTTTTCATGGATTATGTTCCAGTGATCTGCAAGAACTAAAACAGAACTTTCTTCAAGACGTGCAATATGACATGTATGAAGAAAATGAAATTAAGAATACAAAATAATGATTCTATCAGCCATTCCCCTGCTGCAATAGAATAGGGCCTATACCCTGTTCCCATGTCCCTAACCAAGCTCAAACCTATTGGAACAGAGCATTACATCCCAAATTAGGGACGAGAAACTACTATGTGAAATTCCCATTTATAATTTAGCAGCACTTCATCACAGTTTATATTTCTGAACATATGACATGGATGAGGGGTATTGGTAAACAGAGAACTCAACAAATGAAGAACTAGAGAACTCAAATGATCGATTAGTTTTGCCTGATTTACCACGGTCAAAGTGGAATACAGAACTTCAACTCACACCTGTTCACTGGACCTACATCAGGGCCTATTTCAACATGTAAATTAGCTACCTTTATGTTGTTTATACATGTTCTGGTACATTTTGAGCTCAGCTGAGCGCCACGCCCTTGGGCCGTTTGTCATGTTTGTAGTTAACTAGTTTGGGACCATCTGAAAATGGTGCATACTAATACATGTACATGTACTAGTAATTTGTAATGTTGGTTCCGAATATGATTGCCCAATGATTTTAATCACTGTACATAAATCTAAATTTGTCAATTACTTGCTGGACAAGATTAATCATCGAAGTCAAAAGACAGTGTTGCATATTTTCAGCTGTTGTTAATTTTTATACCGGGTAACATTTAATCATAAAGTTTTGTTCTGTTTGAATAAATATGATTGCTCAATGACTTTGATCTGACACTGTAATTAACGTTTTGTTATTACATGTATGTGAATTTGATAGAAATGGTGCATACTGATATTTTGTATTTTTCTATATTCATACCTTTACTTCCAAATAAATAATTTTACTGAAGTTACAATATTTATTCTACTATTTTGAAACTACAATGCTATTTAGCCTGCACACCAATCATGATAGTGAAGGGACTCTGCTTCACTGGGACTACATCTCCTTACACACCGATCATGATAGTGAAGGGACTCTGCTTCAGTGGGACTACATCTCCTTACACACCGATCATGATAGTGAAGGGACTCTGCTTCACTGGGAGTACATCTCCTTGCACACCAATCATGATAGTGAAGGGACTCTGCTTCACTGGGAATACATCTCCTTGCACACCAATCATGAAAGTGAAGGGACTCTGCTTCACTGGGACTACATCTCCTTACACACCAATCATGATGGTGAAGGGACTCTGCATCATTGCATGGACTACAAAAGGAAAGGACAACAAGTTAAAAATGTACAAGTTGTTCTTAAGTACAGCGTCGCCTTACAGCCGATAGTGGAACTATAGGCAAAACTAATCGATCATTTGAGTTCTCTAGTTCTTCATTTGTTGAGTTCTCTGTTTACCAATACCCATGGATGAGTGCAGTGTAGTAATGTCAGCAGAAGTGCTCTGGCTGGAGTACTGGCACTGCCTTGTGGTTTTTTTCGTGACAATTAGTAATTACTCACCTTTTCCAGGAGATGCCATTGTTGGGGAAATTACACGTGCCAAGGCGAGTGACTGCAAAATAAAACATTAAATTGAAATTCCAACATAAATAATTCAGAATTCAGGAAGCTGATGCATTCTCTCTCTTTGGGCAATAAAATTTTAAAACCGGCAAAAAGTTGTGAGTTTGTTTTACCTCAGGAGTCAGAAGGGTGAGTGGGGTCACATGAAACATTAAATTGAAATTCCAACACAAATAATGCAGAATTCAGAATGCAGAAACATGAGCCTTTTATACATAGAATGCACTCCTGGCTGTAAATGTACATGACCCATGTACACCAAAACACGTGATGTGAGTCAGGACAGTAACACTGCATGCTGGCTGTCGTCTTTGGCAGGTCCCTGTTCAAAATAATGTGACTAGCCTACATCTTTACATGTTCTTTTTGTTGTGCCGAAGTCGTGATAGAGCTAACCCTTTCTTTGTGCAGTTTGTGACATAGTCTACTTTAGTACACACCACCATGACATGCATTACAAAAACATAGGGCTTTTATACATAGAATGCACTGCTGGCTGTAAATGTACATGACCAATGTACACCAAAACACGTGATGTGAGGACAGTGCCGGTGTAAAATATGTGAGTGTTTCCCGTGTGTGAGTGTTTCCCCTCATTGTTTGGGAACGCTCAAAAATAGATTGACAAGTTTTTCTGTGTATCCCCCCTATTGAAAAGTCGTGGTCTCTCTAGCTGCCTATTGTTTGGAAACACTGACACATGGGGAACAACCACAGATGTTACACCGGTGCATGCTGGCCTGTCATCGTTGGCAGGTACCTGTTCAATATTGTGTGACTAACATCGATTTCTAGGTACTGAGATTGCTGTACTATGTCCTTATGGATAGAATGCCACAATTATGCAAACTTACTCGTGTGCTTATTGAATGAAAATTGACCGAATTGAAATTGAAATTTTTTTAACCGAATGTTTCGGATGAGTTGCGATTTGGTAAATCTCGCAAATATCGCAGAAGTACCGCTCGACAATACGCTCAACAAACATCAATTTGTTTACGATATATAGTGAAAATAATTACCTTATGGTGTGTGGCTACATACCCTATCAATTGGGCTTTATAGTGGAAAATTATCATATTATGAGTTATCGAATAATTCTGAGACATGTGTTCTTCCCCAAGGCAGAATTATATGATTGGCGTCGCTAAATCACTTGGCCTTTTTCTTTGATTGCTGAGATGGTCCCAGTTTCAGAAGAATAAAGCGGACATTTTGATGACGCAAACTCATGTATTGATGACGTTTTATGTATTTTGTGTTCGAAAGTTGAAACATGGCAATTACAGAAGGGCGTCTAGGTATTTGAATTGTTGTAACTTTGATGGTACAAACTTTGGACGCCCTAAAAAGTACTAACTCAGTTCTAAAGCGTTCAGGGAAAAAATCGGGCCATTCAATAACAAGCCGGATGGAAGATTCCAAGAATGGGCACGGGTGTCACCCAGTATTTTGATCGTTGGTTAGAATGATCAGTGGTGCATGACATTTCTCTGCCCTTGATGATTTTTGCGCCAGGACCACCCAATGTTAGTCCTTTTGGTTGGTCCATTTTATAAAGATTGCCTAGGGATTATGAGGGATTAGGCCGAAGTTACATAGACCTCATTCGTTCATTTCCCAGGACTCATTTTCCCCTTTTGCTTTCTTTCCCCTGTGAATGCACGGCCTTGTGGCGTGCATTCACCGAGGAATGAAAGAAAAACCCGGAAAGTGACTCGTGGGTGTATTCCTGTTTCGCCTATTCCTGTTCCGCCTATTCCTGTTTCGCCTATTCCTGTTTCGCCTAATTCCTGTTTCGCCTATTCAAATGTATTGCTAACCTCCCCACAGACGTAGGAATATGAACCGTCCCTTACTGACCGACCAAACCCGAGGAGAGCCACATATGTACGCATTGAAACAATACGTCAATGGAGAGAGGGACATAATGAGTTACGTTGATGCCATCAGTTACCTTGTCTGACATAATATCATGATATGTATTTTCCACCTTGTTTGACTTTATATGTGCTGTACCTACATGTATATTATGACATGGGTTTTACAGCTGATTTTGATCAAATAATTATGAGAATGTACAATATTATGTATTTTTATCAAAAACTCATGAATTCAGTTTTCATAAAATAAACGACTGCTTTACTCTACTTAATCTATTAGTTTTTACTGTGTGTCAGTATGGTCCTATGGTCCTATGGTCAAATAAGTCCCGGACTGTCCCCGCTTTCAAGGTGACTCTTTCAAAACGGTCATGGCATAACAAAGTTGATGGCATTTGATTAGTCAAATTGTCATCACATCGTTAACATCATCCAATTGTCCCCTCACATTTTCCCCATAAAATGGACATGCATCCCTAAGGTTCCCCGTGGGAGAGTCGATTTATTGTAGGGTTACTGGAAAGTAGGCGAAACAGGAATAGGCGAAACAGGAATAGGCGAAACAGGAATTTTGTAGGCGAAACAGGAATAGGCGAAACAGGAATAGGCGAAACAGGCATGAACGAATGAGGTCTATGTAACTTCGGCCTTAGCCGTTCAGTTTGTGTATCTCAGGAATATTTCCTCCCCACTAAAGAAATAAAATATCAAATATTGTGCAGCGTCGCTTTTGGGAACGAGATATAGTTCGCCAGCAAATATATCTCTATCACAAATAGCTCTTTTAAAATTTGAAATTGACTGAAGAATAGCGATTTTAGAGCTATAAAAGTAAGGCATTTTTGTCGATCTTGACTCGTTCTCATCGTTCGATGTAGCGCCGCGGCTTTGCTGATCAGTAAGCATACCCCAGCCTCGAGCAAGTCGGAGTGTGTTGCGCACCCAGACTGATCACTCAAACGTGTTCAGTTGCCGTGCACAGTTGTTACTGTAGAACGGAAAATATCCCCGGCATAAAATTTTCGCGAATGCCTCACGATGGACATAATTTATTCACGGCAGAATATTTTCGCGAGTGAAGAATTTTTACTGTCTATTTTGACACGAAACTCCTAGTGTATGGGGACTGTAGTGTAAAATGTGCCCTACTTAGCATAATCTGAGCAATTATTATATAAAAGTTGTTTAGGTTCGGTGTAATTATGACAAGTGCAAATTGCGCGGGGTATACACGTAGGCCTTCGTTGGGCAAAGCTATATGCAGTGTTTCTGTGGACACATGGCAACAATGACATGGATTTAAGCTAAAAGCAAGAGATTTTCGCGATAGAATATTTTCGCGAGTCTGACCTACTCGCGAAATTTGCGAAAATATTCTGCATTCAAAATGTTTCCGTTCTACAGTATATGGTGCACAATATTTTGAAAATGTGAAATTATTTGCAAAATGTACAGTATTCATGCTTTAAATGGAATTTCAAATGATCTGGAATAGTGGATTTTATTGAGAAGGCATCTACTCACTTTCCTAGCTCTCCATTCGTCGATTATGCAAAGAGAGTGCTCAAAAATTCTCTTTTTTTCGTAAAATGAGACATTTCACTACTACAGTTGCTCATAAATTCATGTTCACACAAACCCAATCATCAGTCAGTCAACATTTGAACAAAATTACTCCAAACACAAAGCGTCCTCAGAAAAACGTTTGTGACGTTTCACTAGTTTTGAGGTTTCTTTGTCAAAGTGGGGTTTATAAAACCACTTTTTTCTACAAAGATAAAAGATCTCTAGGCAAAATAGCATATATATTCTTGTTCAGGCAATCAAAGTCATCAATCTGACAGTGGTTTCAACAAAATGTGGGCAAGTCTTAGACCAATATTGAAACACTATACTTTGTAGATTAATGCAAAGAGAGTGCCTACAAATCCTATTTTTTTTAAGATGAGACATTTCACTGCAAAAACTGCTCATATATTCATGTTGTCACAGACCTAATAATCAATCTGTCAACGATTTTAAAAAATTGGCCCAAACATAAAGCGTCCTAAGAACAAAATAACTTTTATAATCTTTGTAAAATTTCTGTTCACCCAAGTCACTATTTACAAAAATCAACCACGCTTCCAGTCAGAATAGCCCTAGCTACACTAAACAATGATATATTAAGCATAGTATACATACTAGCAATCAATCTCTACCTGGGGTGACACAGAAAGCATTGTTTAGAATGAAGCTTGTTTTACACTATATAATGTATTTTGTAAATTTATGCAAAGAGAGTGTTTACAAATTCTCTTTTTTTGTAAGATGAGACATTTCACTGCAAAAACTGCTCATATATTCAAGTAGTCACAGACATGATAATCAGTTTGTCAAAGTTCTATCAAAATTTGCCCAAATAAAAAGCGTCTTAGGAACAAAAAACTTTTACAATCTTTGTAAAAAATGTCTTCATCAAAGTCACTATTTTCAAAAATCAACCATGCTTCCAGTCAGAGTAGTCCTAGCTACACTAAGCAATGATTATGAAACATGATACTGTGAAGACTCTATAAGCCGGTTTCGGTCAGATCGAAAAAGGCTTAAGTTAAATCATTAGCATATTCATATGGGGTACCAAATTGGGCAACTGCAATCATGGCCAGTCCTTCCATTGAAAGCTTTGACTGTGCAGTTATCAAACGTGCTTTTGGTTAATTTCATGCGTACGATGTTCATTTCAAACAAAATAACCGTCAGCAGAATGATGGTCTTTTGTCAAACATTTCCGTTTGATAAGACACTATTAAAAACGTGGAGGAATTCACAATTCAGATTTTAATTGAACTTGTCTTCGTTGTTTCTAAAGCACAAAGCTTTTTGTAAAGACACATCTATGAAAAGTGTCACTTGGATGTTTGTGATGTAATGTTGTCTAGTCCTATTCAGTCAGCCTAAACCTAGTAAGAATCACTCTGAGCATAGACCTCATGATGAAGAAAACATTAGTGTACGTTGTGATAATTACAGCTTATGATGTCTATGCTATGCAGCAAGGTGATGGAAATGTACCATTACCAAGGAAGCATCGAAGCTACACCGTTCAGGAAAAGGTGAGACATATACTGGATTGTGAGGGCCTTATCACCCAAGGCAGGATACTGGATGCTACGGAATATGCGCGACGGTATCATATCCCAACGTCGACTCTAACGGACTGGATACGGACGCAAGATGACCTGCTTGAAAAACTCGAAACGGTCCCAAATGCGAGGAGAGTTCGGGACGATCACGATAGACGATGGCCAGAGGTTGAACAGCAGGTGTACCATGGGTTTGCGGGTACCAGAGAATTGGGATTACCTGTCTCTAGATCAGATCTAAGAAATTATGTGAAAACAATGTTAAGAGACTGGTTTGGCAATCGGCCAGATGCAGAAAGGGACAGCCTGATTTGCAAAAGGCCTCAGCACCATGATTTTAAGTCAAGCAATGGATGGGTGACGGGATTCATGAAACGGAAAAATATTACGTTAAGAAGATCAACGACCAACTCGTCAACATTACCGGCGGATGCAGCAGCACGTGTTGCAGAATTCCAGGGACGGGTGCAGGAAACTGTTCGAGATTGGATGTAACTACCCTGTTAAACATGAACGAAACGTTCATGCAGCTTGACTTCCCACCACGATACACGGCTGAAAAGAAGGGCACCAAAAACGTGAATATACGAACGAGTCGCGGAAACCACAGGCTAGGATGCACTGTCACGCTGGGCATCGGAACGAAACGTTCATGCAGCTTGACTTCCCACCACGATACACGGCTGAAAAGAAGGGCACCAACAACGTGAATATACGAACGAGTCGCGGAAACCACAGGCTAGGATGCACTGTCACGCTGGGCATCGGAACCAACGGACTTAAACTCCCGGCGCAGATAATTTTTAGAGAGCCGGGGCTTCTGCGTGAAATCCGAGCATTGCGGGCCAATGACATTCCAGACAATGTGAGGGTAACATCTTCAAGAAGTGGTTGGGCGAATGCGGCAACGCTAGACCTATGGCTGAACGATGTCCTCTTACCAATCGTAGGAAATGCCGAACCAGCAAGCAATATGCTAATTCTAGACAGATTTCGTCCATATTTAGCGGAAGACTTCAGCAATGTTGTTACAGAAGCAGGATTGATAGTGGATTACATTCCCGCTGGTTGCACCTCTTTGGTTCAGCCTTCTGACCTCACTGTCATACATGGATTTAAGTTAGTTGTTAGGCGAATGTGGAAACTGTGGAAGAACAACAATACTAACGACGATGGACAATGTCCCTGAATATCTGTTAGAGATGTCGTGAAAATTGTTGGCTATGCATGGAACGAAGTGGCTCCAAATGCCACTGATCGTGCATTCGGGGCTGCAGGACTAATTGGTGGTGATGGGATTGAGAGGGATAGGGATGAGCTAGATGTTGAACATTCTAGTGACGAAGAAGACTTGCAGTTCCACGAAATGGAGTAGAGGTCACTGATGTAATGTTGTTCACAATAAAACGTAATTAAAAAAAAGAGTTGTTACCGCAAAAGAATAACGCCGGTGTAGCAGTTTGAAATGTCCTAGGATAGAATGTCCGGGAAACAAATTATTCTAATATGCGCTTTAAACTCCGAGCTATTGACGACCATGGCCTCTTTAGAACCATACAGCGCAGCAGAATACAATAAGGCCGGACACTTTTTCCAGGGTGACATTTCTACCTCTACACCGGTTACAAAAAGTGCGAGTGGAATCATTGAAACAACACCTGACGCTTTTACGGACACAGAGATTGTTTGATTGTCTTTGAAAATTAAAGCAGCTTGCTTGTTTCAAGAAGTCAATCGCCATAACCACAGATTAGAGGGTTAATCACAGTTTCGATACCATTTTCAAGAGTCATCAGACATTACTTGAAATCAACATCCATGTCCCTCCCTACATTTCAAATCTAACCCGATAATTTACTCATAGCCACACAATATGAATGAAAGCAATACTCAGCCCGTGAAACTTACAATGCAAAACCAGCCTGCCATGACTTCACCCAGTGCCCAAAAGAGCCCCATATGAATATGCTGATGAGTCGACTTAGGCCTGTGGCGAACATGGACCTAAACCGGCTAAATAGCGTCTCCACAGTATATATACTGATAATTGATATCTACCTAGGGTGACACAGACTGCATTGTTTAGAATAAGACTTCTTTATACGAATCTAGGTAATAAAGGTACAGGAAAAAAGGTACAGGAAAAAAAGGTACGGAAATAAAGGTACAGGAAATATAAGTACCGGCACTAAAGGTACCGGAATAAAGGCACTGGAAAAATAGGTACACAAAATGGCATAAATAGGTAAAAAAGGTACACATTTTTTTTTAATATCATTTGAATTCTCCCTTTTTCTATTCATAACTCTAACTTTATTTGTTGCGAAGGCATTGCATAGGCCCTAGAAATAGGTATATCAAATTTCCAGTATACCGTTATGGTTTTCAAGAGTGAAAACACGGCTATCAAGATCATGATGATTGTAAAGATTCTAGGACAATTCACTCTGCAAAAGGGTTAACTGATAAATGTACCAATGTTCAAGTTAAATTGCAATTAATCAATTAACATTCATCATAGAGCTGGACCCAATTAACAATGTGCCTGGCCAATTAGGTCTTGACAGACAAATTATTAGATTTAAGACCAAACACAAGCTTTTTAGGGAAATTGGCGAGAATCTTACTGTGAAATGCCAGGTAGGATGCCAGGTGCACCCCCACCCCCTTTCCCAAGATCCTGGATCCGCCCCTAATAAGAATACGACTCGAGTATTTCAAAATTTAAAAGAACATGAATGTACATGTAGTTATTACCAAAAAAACGTCAGCTCCCCTGTTGGGCAATGAATGAATTTTCCTCAAATTATTCCGTAACAAAATTGTCCGCCATGCATTAAACTATTTTAAGGCACCACCTTAGTCACAGAAGAAGAAAAATGGGCAAGATTAAGACATAGGCCGAGTCTGAACCAGTTGAAGAGAATAATATTATAAGAAAAAATTGTGTACTTTTTTTACCTATTTATGCCATTTTGTCTACCTTTTATTTCCGGTACCTTTATTTCCGTACCTTTATTTCCAGTACTTTTATTTCCTGTACTTTTATTTCCTGTACCTTTATTTCCGTACCTTTTTTTCCTGTACCCTTTTTTCCTGTACCTTTTTTACCGTATACCTGTTTATACACCTCCGGCTATGTAATAATCACACAAAGCAGCAGTGACCCATATCCTCAACTCAAAGGAGGTGTTAAACCCTGCTGCCCTCTGTTGGATTAGTAATAGGGAGGGCGGCTGATCTATGGAGCGGCCTCTTTGCTATTGTTTTGGGTTGAGGAATAATTCTCAAGCTTCGGTCGGGAACAATGGCTGAAAGCAAAGGAGGTTCCACGGTGACGTCACAGCTTTTTTAATTAGACAGACATTGATATTTCCACTCTTTCTGCCAACTGGCAGAAAAATCTCAAAACACGCCCCCTATTACCAAATTAGCAAAATTCCAAATTGATTTTTTCATCAAATAATTTCCTTATATCTGTAGACTTGCTACAACAAATATTTTTTCAATACCTCTCCAAATATGTACTTGAGAGTTAAAAACATGCACTCGTCTAATTGATAGGCCTCGACCCTCCAACCTATGAATATTCATTAGTGGTCTTGTCTCAATGAAGGTAGATTTCAGGGGTTAACATTTTGAGATTTTTTCAAACTAATGTAGATGACATCCCACAACTCTCCAACAAAGGACGATTGCATGTTACAAATTAGACGAGTGCATGTATTTCACTGTCAAGTACATATTTTGAGAGGCATTGAAAAAATATTTGCTGTGGCAAGTCTACAGATATAAAGAAATTATTTGATGAAAAAATTAATTTGAAATTTTGCTAATTTGGTAATAGGGGGCGTGTTTTGAGATTTTTCTGCCAGTTGGCAGAAAGAGTGGAAATATCAATGTCTGTCTAATTTGTCGATTATCAAAAAATTTCCGTGGTCAACTACCAGTTTACTTTTCACCATTTACTTGCCTGACTGTCCGGAATATCATATTGAAATTTCAGAATCACAACCCCACGCAGTATTTGATGCGTCGCGGTCAAACATTGACAATTTAACTGCTAAAAGGCTTAAAAAATCAATCGTGGTCTTGTCTCACAGAGACAATACCACCAATGAATATTCATAGGTTGGAGGGTCGTGGCCTATCAATTAGACGAGTGCATGTTTTTAACTCTCAAGTACATTTGTCGATTATCAAAAGATTTCCGTGGTCAACTACCAGTTTACTTTTCACCATTTACTTGCCCGACTGACCGGGATATCATATCAAAATTTCAGATTCACAACCCCACGCAGTATTTGATGCGTCGCGGTCAAACATTGACAATTGAACTGCTAAAAGGCTTAAAAAATCAGTGGTGGTCTTGCCTCACATGTTGCACTCGACGCTTTTATCGATATAAAATCACATGAACTACCTAAATAAACTATCACGAACTAATACCCCTAAGTGTAATCCACTAGTAGATGACTGAATTTGATAAATTTTTAATCGCTTCGATGTGGACACAACGGCCGTCACCATCTTTCTGATGGTGGTACGTCACATGCACAGCTATAATACATTTCACCGTGGAACTTCCTTCGAGCTGAATGCTAGGTGCTTGGCATTGCTGCCGCTGATCGCAAATGTTCGGTTATGTTTCCGAGTTCGAGAGGAACCATTTCGTTGTGCGTTTCCATTATTGTGCTGAGAAATCGGAAGGGATTGTGTTGTTTTGGCTGTTGCCTGTTGCCTGCACGTGTCTGTTAACCTCCAGAGGTCGCCAAACTAGGATGATTCGCATGGAGAACTTTGAGTGTGAGGGTCTGAAGGACTGACGGTAACTCAGCTATAAACTGTTTATTTCGAACTGGTTCATGATCAATTGTCACATACATATGATTTTATAAAATTGTTTTGCTTATTTGTTTTGGTTCAATTATACACGTACAAAATGTATACATTCAAATTACATTTTCAGCGTCATTTATTTTGCGTTTTTTATGACCTGACTCATGTTCCCGCTCCGTCACCATAGTCGGTCGGCTCGTGTTCGCAAAATGTCTTTATATGCGTCTTTCTGGTACAGTAGTTCAAAATTTCAGGAGTTGTCAAATATGGCCTTAGAAGTTAAAGACCGCCTGTTGCCAAATTTTTGTGACGATATAATGGCGGCCATCTTGGATTTCAAAATGGCCGCCAAAAATTACACTTTTCGTCAATGGGCCTTATGAATTTTTAAAAAGTATTTACTTTTACTTCACTTTTTGAAGTATTTACTGCTGTCTGTATGAATAAAACTAAAGTAAATACTTCAAGTAAATAGTATTTACTAAAAGTGTGTACTATTTACTAGTCCAGTAATTACTCAAAACTAGTAAATACTCTAGTCCGTATGAATAAAGTGGAGTATTTACTTAGGTTTTCCTAGTAAATACTACTGATTTTGAAGGTAGCTCCAGAGCTACCTTGAATGCCAAAGCGGCCAGACACACATGTCTAAAATGGCAGCATTTATGCAAGTTCCGCGCCAAAGAAAGGTGTATGAGCCAAGGCGAACATGCCGGGATATAAAATATCGACATTTGTACCGTTTTGATCAGGAAAACGTTATTTGGATGGGTGAACACTTTATAGATGATGCGACAGGAGAAACTAGAGGTGGTGCACTAACGACGAAACAGCAGATGGAAGTGTTCCTTCGTCATGTGGGAGACCCAGGCTTTCAAGAAGGTGTCGGTGAGGATATCGGGATTCATCAGTCCACAGTTTCAAAAACCTTTGCAAAAGTTTTGAATCGGATTGTTGAAAAGGCTGATTTATGGATAAACTTTCCTAAGGACCAGGGTGACATTCAAACTGCAAAAGATGCTTGGCAGGATAAATTCAAGATCCCGTGTGCAATAGGGGCACTTGACTGTACACACATCAGGATACTAAAACCAGGGCGCATGGTGATGAATATATCAAACGGAAAGGAGCAGCATGAATCAACGTTCAAGCTACTTGCGATGGTGGTGAGAGGTTGACCAGTGTTGATGCTGAATGGCCAGGGTCCGTTCACGATAGTCGCATATGGAAGAACTCTGTTGTTGGCAGATTCATGAAGAATTCCAGAACGGATGCACTTCTGCTGGGGGATGAAGGATACGGAATATCACCTTGGTTGATGACACCTTTCAAAGACCCACAACAGCCAACTGAGCGATCTTTCAATCGTTTGTTTACAAAGGAACGGGTCATAATAGAGAGATGTTTCGGCCAGCTGAAAAGGCGGTTTCCAATTCTTCAGGAACGTGTCAGACTCAACTTGCGAAAAGTTGCTAGTGTGATTGTAGCATGCTTTGTGCTACATAACGTGGCAAAATACTTGCAGGATCCTGATGACTTTCTTGAGAACCAGGCCAACAACGATGATGATGATGATGATGTTGATGATGGAGAGGAGTATAACGATGCACGAATTCGCCAGCGGGGACAAGAAAGGAGGTGCATGCTTGCCGAAATAATCCATGAAATGGATGACTAGTTTACGATTCGAGCATTAGACTGATTTAACCCAAAGGCCACAAAGCCTGAAGTTGGTGTTATTAACAGTATTTTGTGAAAGGTGCATACATGATGGATAGTAACCTGGGATTACGTTACAATTGTAATTGCCCGTGTCTGCAATTTCTAGCAACCCTTTAAAGTTTTGAAATGGTTACTCTGCATCATTTTTACACCACCACGCCAAAAAATTAAATCAATCGTCGTATTTCAACCCTACTTTCATTTATATTTCATCACTAACTACAGAGAATCCGACAGAGAAGCAGTTGCTTGCTGTTGCTGTAGACGTATCAATTTCAATTGTTCAAGAAGAACAAGACGTTGTAGCTCCTGTGTCGACAGATTTTCCGTTTCGTCCGTCTCTAGCAAGGTACATTTCTTTCTTTTTCGTGGTGGAGGTGATGGGATTCCGGCTTTCCGTTGGGTTCGAGGTGAAGTTGAGACACCTGGATGGGGTGAAGTTGGTCGACTCGTGGTTTCTTCAGCTGTTCCACTAGAAAGAGTCAGAGATGCTGAGCGTTTGGTTCTTAAGGCCACCTGAAATTATAAATACATACTGTAGAATCGGTCATGAGCCGTTGTAACTTTCCATGTGGCAGCGCCGGCATTATGAAAATCCATTCGATAGATAGTGCTGACACCTGGAAAGTTGCAACGGCTCCTGACTGATTCTACAGTAATCAAGGGAATTTTGATTAATTTACCTGCCACTAAATTGCTCTATTTTCTGTTAAAAAGATAAATTACCAATCCAAAACAATCCCGATTTTAATGTTAGTCATTTTCAGAAATTAAGCCCACATAACTTGTACCTCTACAGGGTGTCCCAGATTACGTTTGTCCTTCCTCACCTGGAAATTGCCTTATTAACGTGACTATAAAGTACAAAAGGAGACTGGCTTGAGCTGCTGGACTTGGCAATTGGCTTGCACGTAATGCTGGAGTTTGCTGGAGCGAGTATTGTTTATCTTCTCTATGGGGATTTTTCAGAATATGATGGAACATTCTGGGACACCCTGTTTTGTAATGTTTACAGTTTCTCTAAGATAACAATCAACAAAGGGTTAATTTTGCCAGGATTTAATATTTACCTGGTGTGCAACTTAGAGATGGATATGACTCAGCATCCAACAGTTCGAGAAGCTCCTTCTCCCAATTTTTCAGCTTTATTGGGCGATTTCCGGTCCTCGTCACGTCAGCCTTCCCCTTAACGTCGTTTTTCATGTTGTTCAATTTTTTTGAGATTTGTTTGTCAGTCATTTTAATTCCAGTTTTTCCCTGGTACTCGACAATTAGATTCACCATTGCTTGCGCCTTCTTTTTTTTACACTGGGTATTTGCGACTTGCTCAAAAGAATTGCATTATCCTTCAGAATTTTGACAAAGGTTTCCTGTTTGTCACAAGCCGCATTTGTAGATAAATCCAAAGAATCATCAGTATCCGACATTTCTATTCAATCCTGGACCTTCTATTTACACAGTTCAGGATGTGCTTGATCTATTTACATGATCTATGAAAAACCATACGGAACATCTAATGCATTGCCATACATAGCATTATCCCCAGTGAGCCTGAGGAACAAAGAAATACCTGGAAGAACACCCCTATCACCAAGCTTGCATAACCTGTCTGACCATATTCAATTGTGGTGAGCTCAGGACATCAACAAGTATATACTAGTCGAGTAGAAGTAACTGCTTTGAAGTAAAAGTAAACGTTTATTCATACGAAATGGAGTATTTACTTTTACTTATAGTATATACTAACAAGTAGATGCTTTCACTACTTACTTCTACTAGCTAGTAAATACTCTCTTATATTCATATGGCGCTATATCTCGAATTCTACTGCAGTTAGGCACCTAAATCGAACGCCTACCACCGGATTTTTGGGTCTGCCGAATCGAATGAAACCATCGAAATCGAGGCTAGGTGGCTGCAATATTGAATTTCAAGATGGCCGCCCCAAAATCAGTTTTAACCTATATCTCGAGTATTATGAGAGATAAATCCTCGCTTTCAATGCCTGTAACCAGCTTTCTGAACCTAACCAATCAAATGCTATCATCAAAATTTTGGCGGTCATCTTGAATTTAAAAATGGCCGCCAAAAATGACACACGCGTATTTGCCTATATCACGAAATCTACAGCAATTAGGAATCAAATTCCAACGCCTGCACCTAGGTTTTTGGTCTGACCAATCGAATGGAACGATCGAAATCGAGGCCAGATGTTCGCCATATTAGGTTTCAAGATGGCCGCCGAAAAGACCCAGTTTGGTCTGTTTCTCGAGTATTAGAGCAGATAATTGATGAATTTCAATGTCTATACCAAGCTTTCTGAACCCAATCAATCAAATGCCACAATTAAAACTCAGGCGGTCATCTTGGGTTTCAAAAAATGGCCGCTGAAATGACACTAATTTGCCTAAATCTCGAAAAATACGTTTCAAACTATATCGCAAGAATTGTAATATATGAAGGATGGATGTCAACGCCTATACCCAGCTTTCTGAACCCGTCCAATTGATGTCACCATTTAAATTTCGGCGGCCATCTTGGGTTTTGAATATTTGGCATAACTTACTGTAGTCATGGGAATTCTACTTTCACCAAGTCACAAGACAGTGACTTGTCGGAAATTGTACAAGAGGACATACCGCCATACTTCACCAAGAGCAAAGACATTCTAATGGGCGACTTTAACACGAGGACAGGAGTCAAGCCCGACTTTATTTCAAATGATGATACTTCCTTCATTCCAGTTTCTGCTTCCTATGTTTCGGATCAATCTCTTCCAATAGTTGATTCGTAAAGGAATAACTGTGATAAAGTTGTTGATCCAACTGTTCAGCTTGACAAATTTTTAGATCTCTGACTTTGACAAGGAAGAAAATGCAAGCTGAAACCTCCGAATAACGCATTATTTCAATTTCAATTCCAAACATCATGTATCCTGTGAATAGAGCGGTAGGCAATAAAAGACTAGTGGTCGAACTCGTTCCACCAATTCTCTCTTACTTACCAGGTCGAGGGCAGCTAGAATATCATTTGAAAGACGGTCACCCACTTTAAAAGAACGTCTTTCAAACGAGATAATCATGCTTCTCTCATGTGTAAATTCATCTACAAGACAAAGTGGAGTATGAAAAGTCATATGATCCAAGATATCAATGAATTTCTTCATGCAATGCCATCTTATGTCTATTGAAAAGTGGAATGCTTCGATGTCTAGTCTTGCTTGGATGTATAGATTTAAACCAGATTCTATTTTGGGGAAGTTTCGCAGTATTACCATTCTGAGAAACGATAACGGTCTGAAAACTTGTAGATCCCCTCGGAGCTGTGCAATATCTGTATTCTCACCTTCTTGTTCCCGTCATTATACAGACGAAATAACATAACCAATGATATGAACGAAACAGATACCATGGAATGTTTGAAGCCAGCCAGGATCTTGGTTGATGGTCTGAATAAGGTTGATACAATACATGCACATTTAAATTCAGATACGTGCACATGTAGATGTGTAGTCACTAAACGAGTTATTGGCATTGACTGAGATAAACGCTGACAGTTGCCAGTTATAAGAGCTGTTTTGATGCGACACATTTATGATGTGCTAATTAGGATGTTTATGGCCAATAAATTCTCCCAAGCATCTTTATACATCGAAAAATATTGGACAAAAACAACTGATCCGTTTTGCCACCCGCATAGATTGCAGCATTAAAAGGAACTCTTTGAAAATATGATGCACATGTTGACGTACAAAACTATATTGTTTGCATTAAACGTTGTGGGGGAGCTAAATGATATGCGATTTATGGGATAAAAGTAAAAGTGAGAACTTGCAAACTGTCCTCGAAATTGCTCAGATTTAAGATTAAGAACTAATTTCTATCTCCGCTCTTACCGAGCCGATCAAACTCCCTATTATTTTTTATTTCAAGTGCTTTGCTTCAGGTTTTTCTTCTTAATCAGCAAATGGGTTTTTCAATTTGTTCACGCAGAATGAGTTCCTTTTCCTCACACAATAAACACTTTTGCGGTCAACGGATTACTATTAGGATATTTTGGCCAGGCGATTAATCTTTCATTTGCACCAACAATCAGCATATGATGTGAAACAAACTTCGCATCCAAGGTCATCAATAACGTCAGCCGAACATCCACATCAGAGTTTTCCAGGCATGCCTCCAAAGTTAACATAAAAAGATATGTAGTAAGTCTAGGTTGAAATTTATAGGTCTCCTTTGGGTGATGAAAGGAGTTGCTTACAATTTCCGACCGATGAACCTCTAAGACAAAGTTATATGATCCGAGCAAAGACGCAATTGCGGAGTCTCCTACTTTTCTGAACAAATCATCACGAAAGATAATCGACGTGGACGTATTATGCTCGTACGGTTTTTCTAAGATGGTGATGGAGTGTGTTCTGGCTGATGATTTATAGACATAACCATTTAAATCACATTTGATATCTTCTGGCATGATGTTATCAATATAATATGATTTAAGTATGTCTGCTTCAGACATAAGAGAGTAGCGAATCCCTTTCAGGCTTTTAACATACTGAAGTTTAAGAACGAACCCTACGTTTACTATTTTATACCAATCTAACCAAGACATAGATAGGGTTTTTTCCCTGTTCTTGTGCATCAGAAATTTGCATCGAAAGGTCAACTCCAAGAAAACATTCTCACCGCATGAAACCATTTTGAAATATTTGAACGTCGAATTTCTTGGACCGAGGCTTTTCTTAAGTTCATCATACGGTAGAATCAACTCGCGGCAATTACCTTTTCCATTCAAATTGAATTGAAATGCTCGGAATTTTTCATAGACAGACTTTCGTCCACGACAAGTACTAACACCTATTACATCATTGCCGAATTCGCCAGCAATATAGGTGAGCTCGTTAAAATGAAAGTTACTTATCATTCTAAACTCTCCGCTTATGCTATCTTGGCTGAAGATGTAGACATTACGATGAGGACTCAAGGAGTAATGAAAAAGGGCCACCGTGACTATAACCCTCAACTTCGTGTGGTAAAAGACTGATGCCAACCATGCTGGGAGTTTGCCATAGATCCTTACATCACGATACGACCGATAGTTGCCCCTCTGCTAGTTCGGCAATTCGGTAGAAAGTTAAGATATTACATATTTGAAAGTAGTGTTCGAGTTTTAAAGGATGAATATGTTCAAATTCTAAAGTTAATACATTACATGTCGGAAATGGAAGGCCCTGACATCTTGATGTGCATCCTGAATTTATCAACCCATTATCAATGTATAATGCCCATTTGGGATACCAAGTATGATGAAGAAGTTGCGGTCCACTCGGCATCCCATCACGACAGGCATGTCATTAAAGCAGAATCTACGAAAACTGCGCGTTAACCCGTAGATCTCACTTAGTTGGAGATTATTGCCCGTTCATACGTCCACTCGGACTTCATCTTCGAGGTTAAATTACAGTTATATCTAGTAGTATTCAGTTTAAAATTATAGCGTTATTCCATCAGCATTTTTACAGTGATGTTTTTAATCGTAACTTGGCTCAGTGCGAAAGATGGATACCACGAAGTGTCTATCCAAGTTGCAGTCCACGATTTGAAAGTCGACTTTCTCATATATATACGCCTGAGGCAAAGGTCTCAAATAGTATTGGTACACGTATCACTGTGAAATGTTCATCAGTTCATTTGAATTGAAGATATCATCAGACGCTTTTATAATTCACCCTTAAAGTCGAAGTGTAGGTGAACGATTTATTATTTATTCCTCAGTTGACTGTACGCCATGCATTCGAACGAGAATTGCGTTTCTGATTCAACAGCGACATTGGTACAAATGTTGCATTGTCTTATTTCTAGTTCGATTACACTGTGTCGTGCGAGTTCTACATTTGGTCGACACGATCCATCGCCAGGTCGAGAATATTCCTCAACTCTAATTGTACTTTTGATGGTTTTATAAATTCGAAGTTCACGCGTAGTGTTGATACTTTCCTTCCATTGTGAGTATTTCTTCATTAAGGCATCGCATCGGCCAAATGTACCAGTCATATGCACGATCGCCGAAGAAAATTCTACCATGATTGGCGCTCAAACGAGTCATTCATACAAGCTGTCTTAATTATAAGCGCGCAGCAGAGAAGCCGAATACTTTTCTGAGAAGCGCTACTATATTATAGTTAACGTTTACGTATCCAATGTAAACAATAACTTATCTCATTTCCATGAATTTGATTCAGTTGACGCAAAAAATGGCCGCCAAAAGAGTAAAACGCAAGAATGAATGGATTCATCAGCTGTTCTGAGCTCAGAGAGAGAACAATTATGAATATTCACACTGTTTTTCAACCTAACTTCAATTTTAGGAGGGTTTGGGGCCCCCCCTCCCCCCGACATATGGGTTTTGTTTTTTGAAACTTCAGTAATATATCCAGAAGACATTTAGAATTGATACAATCCCGAATTAATTGAGCAAAAACCGGGCAGGCGCTTCGAGAATGTTTTTTTTGTAGATTTCAATGAACCTTTTGAACGAATTTCAAATTGGTCGTTGTGGGACCCAAAGACACATTATTGAGAAATGGATGTTTTTCAGATATTCTGGTTTTTCCTAAAGATTAATCAAACTTCGCTAGCGGGCTTTTTATGCTCTCAGATATGAAGATGGTTCTATGTTCCTACGATTCTCTGGTGTGCCTCTACTAGTTCCACAGTCTCTTCGCCTGCAAAAAACCCATTCCAACCAAATTTGTGTGCATTTACCATTCGGCAACATGTTAGTGGGGGGCTGTTCACTGCATGTCTACATAATATGTAGACATGCATATTGGATTTTGGAGACCAGTCTTGTGCTAACAGTTTTCTCAAATCGAAGGTGAAAATAAGTGGTGCTATCTATATTTTTTTAGTGGAACTAGATTCAGTGTAGACCATTATTGCACAAAGAGATTTCACACTCAGGATTCCTGCTATAGCTCTAACTCAAAAATTTATAAAAGTGGAGTTAGACCACTATTGAACTGAGCAGCTCGTATATTCTATAATATATGCTATGTTCGGATACGACATGGAAGACCCTTCAAATTTCATCCAATTTTACAAAAACTAAAACTTTCCACACATATCCCTAGGACATTTTGGGTAGCTAATCCCATTCATAATGACATATGGCAAACTTTTCTTCAAATTTTTTTTTAAATGTTGACTTTGCAGCAAGTTTTTACCAACTGTCCTCATGTCAAACTGGTAAAGCACGCTCCTGTACATTGTTATGTGTATTGTACTACAATGTATGAAGAGAGATGAAATTTGAAGGGTCCTCCATGTCGTATCCTAACATAATATATATTTTCTGTAGATGATATCTATAGAGTATCTGTTGACATACAGTGAACAGTGGGTGAGGGAAAGCTCTGACCCTAGCAGTGGGCCAACTCTAACCCCTTGAATTCGTTGCCCAGGTGCCACAATAATGCAATTGTATCAAGGAAGCCACCAGTACCTACCACCTCTTGCCTCCCCCGACTGGCTGGTAGGGGGGTTTTTTTTTGGGGGGGGGGAGGGGCACTCTCTGAAGTACAGCGGTTACTTTGTTAACATGGTTCAAGTTAGTCATGCTTCGGGGTTCTAAAAACACCAAGAACGCACAAGAGAATGTGGCCTACCAGCTCAATGCTAAGCCTGTGAAGAAGTTTAAAATGTCCTGTATAAAAACGGATGTTCCCGGAACAAATTTTAAGTTATTTGTGTGCCTTAATTTCTAACTATAAAGCTAGTGACTGTAATGGCCTCTACAGAACCATGATATACTACATAATCAAAATCAAACGGTCATAGTTGGCAACAAGTTTAAGACTAACGAAATTCTGAAATCAAAGAAGGCAGTACAGGCCTGTCTGTCACCCAGGCAACAGCAAGAAAGAAAGAAAACCTGCCCGATGACGGAGAGCACCGCATAATCAGCGCTTAACCGGGTGCGCACGCAACAACATCGAATAAGGTCTATGCTGCAAAATAGGTTACCAATATGAAAACTAAAATATAAGATACCTGCTTTTTCCAAAGCTGATGTCCTGTTTTCCAATCCCGGCAATTCCAGACCTTGGTAGCAATATCGTTGTAAATATAACAGGTTCTGACTTGATCATGGCCTTCATGGCCGTTTTGGTAGGTGGTGAAAAAAGCAGCGCACCACAGAATATTCGAGCATGCCACGCTACAGCGAAGAATTGACTGGACTCGTAAGATTGCCAAAGTTAAATTATTATCGGTTCCACTATGCATTGAAATGAAATGGAATGAGGAAAACACTATACTTGCTGAAGCTATGTCCATGTTGTCAGGATATGCAATAATCTCTATTCGACATATTAAATTGTATTTACACGGTCTACGAACTCATCCAATGTAATTCTCAATTGGACAACCTGCTTTCTCGAGATATTGATGGTGTCATCGCAAATTTCCTAGTCAAAATATTCCGTAGCAAAGCTGTAATGAGAATGGCCCGCTGGTTATATGGAATCTATACGTGTATAGATTATGTTTAGGTTTGTAAAAAAACAACCTATACACTAGATCCAATAAACAGATAGATTCTATATAACTTCAATAACGTTTTAAAGCATCATTAAAAACCTATATATATGACTCATTATCATTCAATTTAGAAACTATCAAATTCTAAATAAAATTTTTTATGACGAGTTGTATTTACACTGGTTTCCTAGAGAGAGGTCAAGGAGTTTCTCTATAGATTTTCTTTAGAGAAATACTTGCATGCTACATTTTCTTGACATTCACAAATACGCGTTATGGTTAAAACGAAATTATTAGCCTCAGATACATTCTACATGTAGTTGTTTAGTTCCTTCACAAAATTTCAATCGAGCTAATAACACAGTTAATGTATTTATATAGAATCATGTCACTTCGACAAAGGATTTCATTCACTTACAATGTTGATGTGTTTAAGGTCATTGGTGTCCCAGAAGCAACCAATTTCGTATCCATACAGTAAGCATGGTAATAGAGTCATCATGGCACCAGTTGCTATAACATACTCTGCCTTTGCCTACGAATTGTACCGGTAGCAAAAAGCGCCCAATCAGAGCGTCACTCCGTAATGCGAATTTCGCACGAGCAACGCAATGCCCTTCCCACACCAAAACATTATCGAAGCAACTGATGCATCATCAGGTCACACGCGAATTTCTGAGAAGGTGCCTATACTTTGGGCCCTATTGTATACATGTCCATCGTAGAGTTTCTACTGAACTGCGCTGAACTTTTAAGCAGAAAATGATAAGTTACATTTTACCCGCCGTAGGAAAAAAAAGGCTGAAATGCTAGTCGTGCAAAATTCGTTTTTAAAGCTTGATTTTCGAAGGCTCTTTGATGAATCGCACGTACCCCGCTGCAACTTTATTTCGTTTCGTAATAAAAACACAAAAACACTTCAACAACATGTTTAACAGCATAACTTTGATGTAACTTAAAGAATCAAAAAGTTAGGTTTTTCTAAGATTTCAATAAGACCTATCTTAATTCTATCGCCAATCTGAACATAAACTATACAAGGTGTGTAGAGTATTTGGAACAGCCACTCTTCCAATAGGAGTGTACTGCTTTTGTTACGGTTTTGTATTTGAGGTTAATACTTATAACACCAGCATCAACTATGAGTATTTCCACATTTTTCAATGTCTGCATACAAAAGAGAGCCCAAGGGATCTTTCAAATTGAGAAACAAAGAAAAACGCGCCAATACATGTATATCTGATGAAATGATACACCGGCAATTGACCGACATAAGCACGGGTAGCTCCTGAACAAAGTTTTTGATGATACCGCCCAATCAGATTAAGGGACCGAATGTTGGCTTGATTGACTCATGCTAACGAATCAGCTTGACATGGTGACCCCTGGTGTCTGAGCCACAGGTCCTTCTCACTGAACTAAGGTTGAGTAATGTAAAGTTTGGGCTTGATTTCTCTAATTCATATAGGTTGCGTGAAGAGGTTATGAAAAACAAAATTATGTCAACCGCTTCATCAGCAATTTTTATTACGGGCAATGTGTTCTAAATTATGCCATTGAAATCATTTCTACACGCTAATAATGATTATGCCCAAAGAGTTGGTTAAGGAGAAGTCTGGAAATGTATCGCCGGTTTGTCCTTTGGATAGCAATAAAATTGTAAAACATGGATTGATTTTGTGCCTACACCACAGAGTAACCCGCTGTTTTTCTCTATCGAAATTTTGTGCATATTACAAAATTTGCCGTTTGCCTTGCACGGGCTTATATCTCAAATGCATTTCTGTACAAAATCACATACGCTGAGACTGCAGTATAAAGTGGTGACCTTAAACATTCGTCGGCCTAATGCGGGCATAATAACTGAAGCCAAGGAAGTTTTATCGACTGAACATGTGATCCTCAATTTATCAAAGGTTAAAAGTACACAATTTATTTACCATGCAAAAGAATAATTATGCATATCCCGCATCGTTTGGTCAACATTTCGCCAAAAGTTCATCAATTTTTAAATCAACCGATGACGTATTCGTCAAATAAAAGCCGTTGTGCAAGTTGCCTGTCGATCTCACTCATTATAGATACTGAAACGAAGGTATAGTTTATAGAATTGAAAACCGGCACTAGTTTCGACGGAATTTTAGCAACACCAAAGTATTGGTATATCAACATTGACCCTTAGTCTCACTGAAAGGGTGGATGTCGTCCTGGGTGCCGACAAATGGAACCCAGGTTCGCGATCGACTGGACAATAAGCACCCTGGGTGCCTTTACACTAGACAGATAGCACCCAGTTTCTTTTTGCCTGGCTTACGGATCTTAGGGACGAGGACGTTTCTTGCAATTTCGTTTTATCTCGCGCCGTGGTACTTGCGGCATTAGCAGTGCTCGAAATAAAAAGAACAGATAAACAGAAAAAAACGCGTTTAGGCCTATAGGTCTTTGAAAGCACATTTCGGATGATTTATTCAGAAAAGATATGTAGGAGGGATATATTCAGAGAATGAAAAATTGTGTGATGACAAAATGAATGGATTTACTGCGTATTTTTATTTTTATTTTTATTATGGTTATCGTGACACGTGACCTCCGTGAGCGTGGGGCCAACCTCGATTGTAGGTATAGAAAAAGTGTAGAAGAAGCTGGGTGCTGTTTGTCTAGTGTAATGGCACCCAGGGTGCTTATTGTCCAGTCGATCTCGAACCTGGGTACCATTTATCGGCACCCAGGACGACATCCAGCCTTTCAGCCTTAGTCTCAGATCCAATTCCAAAGCACAGTTAGCCTCTTTCCTGGTTCAGGGGCTCTGCTGTTGTGGTTTTGTTATCGGGACAAACGGCCGACTTGATTTTGAAACATCAGAGCAGCATCAGAGCACCGCTACAATAGAGGCGCTGATCAGGATACAGTTGAAGTACGAAACGGGCCAAATTCATAAATGGCGTTTAGCTTAAAACAGCGGTTAATTACTGGATAGATAGATTCAGGTCCTTCATGTAAATCTTCACAGAATATGAATAGGCCCTGAAACTGATTAGGGAGAAGTTACACACGTTTAACCCTAAAACGCCCTTTTTGAATTTGTCCCGATTTTAGTCGCTTCTACGATCTGGTGTTCCTTGTTCTGCTGCGACACGCTTTACCAAATACATGAACTGGTGGTAGCGTGATGGCATGATTACTGTCTCTGTGAGTAGACAACCTGTGAATTACGAAAATCTGTGAATTAAAACAACCTGTGAATTACGAAAACAGCAAGGTAAGTCACCTCTATGATCTGTCGTCCCTTGTTGCGTCTGCTGGATCCTTCGACACAGACAACAAAACTCATGTACTGGTTAGAATAATACAGTGTTTTATCAATTTCAAAACAACCTATGTCAATGATTGTATAGGAATGATTAGTTTAAAGAGAGCAAAGAATGAGCTTATGATTTTTACATCGATTGCTTTGAAAAGGCGACCGATTTCGTGAAATCGATTCTTAACCCGTACGCACCGTGTTCACATTTGTCAATGTTTGTGATGCAGATCATGTTAACTTAATGCAAACGAGTGCTTTTTGTCTCTCCGATAATGTGATCATGATTGCATGCGCCAAATATCGCTTGTTTACAACGGTCTCCGCAGGTAATTGCTACGGGAATCGTGACCGCTGCTCTCCTAGGCCAAATCTATTTGATATATGTATAATATTTTTTTTATTCACTTTTGTAAACATTTGCGTCAGTACTTCATTGCAGTTGTAAATACATTATGATAATATAAATGACAGAGCTATTTCAGTATTTAATGCACATGTGCTGACGGAAACATGTATGATTCAATATCAAGTAGCACTGTTCTGGGAAAAATTCATTGCAAACGCTGATGAATATATTTCAAATATTGAATCAAGAGTAGATTCTTAAGCTTTCTCTCCCACTCCGCTTGCACACGTTTATAACCAGAGTCTTTCAATTTAAACTCACCTTATTTAAGTTGTGATTGCTTGGTCCTATCGTTTGGCATCCCGTTCGACCTAGGTTTATTACATCGTGCTGATACTGGCATGATTGGTCCCTTCAACTTCCGAAATCAGGTTTAATTACAAATAAACAAATAAGTAGTGGTATCTTGCGGAGAGATCAGTGGCGTCTAATAATCATCATCATTAAGAGCCCCTCTAAGACCCACACGGATCAATTTGATAGCTGTCACCCAGCTCGCAGACAATAATTCCAATAATGTATTTAAAGAGCTAGTTAGAACTTCGACTGCATGAT